>NC_083281.1:52486400-52786566 GCF_963506605.1 Zootoca vivipara
GGGGTTTTGCAGGGCAGGCTGGCCAGCGCCCCCTCCATTTATGCGCCCTAGGCGACTGCCTAGTCCGCCTAAATGGACACACCGGCCCTGCCAGGCACACTGCCCTGCTCCTGCGACAGACAGATGGTGCCCGCAGCATTCTGATGTCACTTGTGTACATTGTAGGGTGTGCTGACATGACACATGCACGCCCCATGGCATGCACATGCTGCCAGGTAGAACTTTTTTGGGGTCCAGCCCCTTCATTGAATATTTGTAGGTGCCTGGGAAATCCCTGAGGTACCCTGGACCTATATTGTTCAGGGCATTGTAAATAAATGCAAGATCTAGTGTTTTTCTATGTTTGTTCCATGTTGCTTGATAGTCAAATGTTTCCTTCCAGGCAAGTTCTAGAACAGGCTTCCTCAACCTCGGGCCTCCAGATGTTTTAGGCCTACAACTCCCATGAACCCTAGCTAGCGGGACCAGTGGTCAGGGATGATGGGAACATCTGGAGGGCCGAGGTTGAGGAAGCCTGTTCTAGAAGGATGTTTGCATACTCTCTCTCTGCGCCATCCCATGTGTTTATTCAGTGGTGTCTGTCTTAGCACCGGACTTGCTGTGAACAAATTATGTCAGCATGTTTTTCTTCGTGCATGGAGCCATGTCGCTCTTGTCCCATCCTTGTTGTTTTGTGATGTCGAAGTGTGGAGTGAAATGTTAATGTCTTTTCCTCTTCTCTCTTCTTCCCTGTGATTTCAAGTACATCTGACACTTTCCCTGCAAATGCCTATATATCTGTAATTACATTAACATGCTGATGTTCACCAAAAGACTTACTCTGGATTCCATCTGGTAAGTTTTCACTCTCTCTCTCTCTCTCTCTCTCTCTCTCTCTCTCTCTCTCTCTCTATTACTCCCCCCTCCTTCTGAAATCTTCAAAGCTTTAACCTGAATACTTTGAGAGACCTGTCAGCTTACAATAACACCTGACACCATCAGACTATTGCTATTATCAATTCCAGGGCAATCACTGCCTCTTTTTACCACATCTCTGTCACCACCCTGCTTAATTTGAAGTTTTTAAAAAATCTTACTTTCCTTTAAGCCTGTTAGGGAAAAGCAGCAGTTGGATTTAGAGAATAATTTCACTCAAACTGGCCAAGGGGATTTCACCAAGATTGATTTCAGTCGGGCTGAAAATGACACATATCATACTCGTTTGCAGATGCTTATTCACCCATTAGGCTACATAAAGATGACCCTGGGATTGCTTAAAAAACTTTATCCACAAGAAGAAAAGTGAAAAGAGAACCGCTGATGGATTTATGTGGAATGCCAGATCACTAAGACCCTTTCAGAAGGGCATAACAGAATGGATCCCTTGAAGACTGCTATGTCACTATGTGTATAAACTAAGAAGAAATTTTTGCTTTAAAGAAGATTCAGTATGGATTCATACTTTTTAGGTGCTTATCTAGTGCAATGGGTGACTGCACCCCACAGTCCTACCAATGTGGAATGCTGCAGATGTTTTGCACTGTCTGGGGACTGATCTGATGGATGTAATGGTCCAGAGTATCTAGAGCAGACCACATTGATACTGGTAGAGACTGCTGTACCAAGTCAGGAGAACATATTTGTGAGATGGCTTGAAAGCAGCTCAGGTCTAAATGGTATATTTAAATCAGGAGGACAGGTTGGGTGGATCTGGATTAGCACTATTCAGTCCCTAAAAATTACAGGTTCTCCAAAACTCCCAAACAGCTTGTTAGTAAGGCGTAGGAGAACTCTGTTGAATACTAGAAGTTTGAGGGTCCGAGTGCAAGTTAGAAAAAGGAAGCTCAAGTATAGCTGTTATTCCATGCTTTCAGTGTCTGTAGAGGCTGCAAAAAATTATTTTATTTTATTTTCAAAACAGCATATTTTCTTTGGTTTTGAGTTCATTTTGGATGCACATTGGGGTTTTTTATCGTTTTTATTTTTTGTTTCTCTTTCAATTGGATAAGCATTAACATGTACTTAGGTGTTCACCCCCATTCTTACACCCTAGTTGTCTTCAGCCATTCAGACAGGGACACTTGGTGGTATTCAGGATTTGGCCAACATATACTGTACTTCCACTTCTCTACAAAGTTTTGGTCTTCTGTGTCCATCTGATGTGGGTTCTCACCTAGCGTCTGCAAGAATGTGTACATCCTGTTGAACTAGATGCCTCTGGAAAACTGCCAAGTAAAGATGAATGGGGGGAAATTGAATGGAAAAAGTGAAAAAATAATAATGAAAAAAGTGAAATAATAATAATCAACTCACATTGAGGATACAATCACCATCAGTATATCCATCTCTCTGTGTGTGGGGTGAGCCAAATGTCCAGATAGGTATCCACATGAGATTGACATTTAAAAGAAATGTTTTCAAATGCAGTGAGGTTCTCTAACCACTGTGTAATAGATGGTGGGTATCTGTCCTTCTAGATCATGGGTAGGCAAACTAAGGCCCGAGGGCCAGATCCGGCCCCATCACCTTCTAAATCCAGCCCACGGACGGTCTGGGAATCAGCGTACTTTTATTTAAAATGCATCTCTTGGTTATTTGTGGGGCCTGCCTGGTGTTTTTACATGAGTTGAATGTGTCCTTTTATTTAAAATGCATCTCTGGGTTATTTGTGGGGCATTCGTTCATATTTTTCCCCCAAAATATAGTCCGGCCCCCCACAAGGTCTGAGGGACAGTGGATTGGCCCCCTGCTGTAAAAGTTTGCTGACCCCTGCTAGATTCAATGTAGGTTTCTGGGTGGCTGGAAGGGCTCCAAAAACCCGCTATTGTTGTCCTGAATTAATCCCCAAACTGCAGGAAAATAATTAAAATCTACATTGACACCTGCAAATATCGAGGATTTCGCTAGTACAAAATTGATAAAAACAACAGCTTCAGACCAAAAAAGTATCTCACTGGACATGCCCATTTGACAAAATTTCCTAATGGGAAATTCCTATGTTTTCCTCCCACTGACACATGGTCTGTTGTCAAACTAATTTAATCTAGTACTTTTTGGGAAGAAGCTGTTAGTTTGAGTAAAGTAACTGGAGTGTCACATCAGTGTTGTCCCTGTGCTTAAATATATTCATGCCATCTGTCTTACTATCTCCAAAGGTAAAAACAATTGAGTCATGGGTGACTTCCAATAAATCCCCAGTTGTTCTGAACAGCTTGAGTTGTCTCACATCTTACTCAGTTGTTGCTGAAAGATGCTGCTACACCCCTCAGTCTTCTATTAAAATCATTTAAGATTCCCTCTACTAACATAACAAAAGCAGAAGCTGTTATTATTATTATTATTATTATTATTATTATTATTATTATTAAAAAAAGCATTGCATATTTCCTCCTTCGTGTAATTCTGATTTACTCTTTGCAGAGAAATGCATTCCTTTCTGTATGTTCTACATCCTGAGCTTCCAATGTCATTTTTTAATTAGAAATGGAAAATTAATGTTTTGGTTTTTTCCCCCTCCGGCTTGATTTATACATGGATTTGTCTTTATTGCCATTCTACTATGTCCCATTAGACAACCACATCCAGGAGCTGGTGTCAAAATAGTACCACAATTGTATAGGCTAATGAATATAAAATGTCCAATTAAAAACAATCCCTTTTTGGAACTGGGCATAGTATTGCCTTGATTACACAAGATGACAAGATAACCTGGAGACAAACATGGACATGAAAGCATGGGCTTAGCCACGATTTATTTTTTGGAGGGGCAGGCTTTATGTTGAGGGGGGGCAGAACCGAGTTATCTGCCATGCAATTGCTCAGTCAGTTAAGTATTTCTATTTATTTACTCGAGGGAGTGCAGTTGACCTGCTGCCCCCCAGCTCATTATCTTTATATTGGGAAGACAAGGATGTGCAAAAACGCACCATCAAACAGGATATAGTAGGGTTGCCATATACCTGGAATTTCTGGGATGTTGCTGGGATTCGGCCATCACAAACTGTGTTCAGGCAGAAATGGCTTAAATATCCAGGAAAATCTGGACGTACAGCAACCCATGTGTAGATCTGGTTGAATTTCCTTTAAAATAGTTCAAAAACTTCTTTGGCCAAACATAGTATTGCTAGAACAGGCATAGGCAACCTTGGTTCTCCAGATGTTTTGGAACTACAACTCCCATGATCCCTAGCTAACAGGGCCAGTGGTCAGGGATCATCGGAGTTGTAGTTCCAAAACATCTGGAGAGCCAAGGTTGCTTACGCCTGTGCCAGAATATAGCAATTCTATGTTTGCCATATGTACTGGACATTCTCTGATTTTTCAGTGTGTTTCTCTAAAAGGAAAACAAACAGCCTTTTTAAAGAATCCAAGAACACTGCTAAATTAGACCCAAGGTCCAATAGATTGCACAGAGCTTTTGATCATGTGAAGAAGTGACACTCACCACTATCTATGTGTAGGTCATCTCTCAGCTCTTCCACCCAATGCATGTAGGTCTGGGGCAGAACTATCCAGGGTATTTACATTTGGGCTGGGCCAAGAATATGCAGCCACTTCTCCTCCGCACATGCATTTAACTCATGGAGGCATGTCTGAAGAGCTCTTGTACTATATACAGATGCTATTGTTCAGCATGCAAAAGTTGTGCAAAATTTAAAGGGCTAACTGTGTGCTACCAGCAAGCAGGTGCTATGGAGGTCGAATGGTTTTTAAAGTGATATGATGCTCATCATACTAGAACCAGGGGTCATCCCAGTACGGTGTAATGTTTTAGAGTGTTGGATTAGGAGCTGGGAAAGGAGAGATTGACTCACTACTCAGCCATGAAGCTCACTGGCACTGGGTGGGCTTGGGCCACTCACCATCTCTTAGCCTAAGCTACCTCACAGGGTTGTTGTGAGGATGAAATGGGGAGGAGAAGACCCATGTGCACCACCTTGAGATCCTTGGAAGATAAAGGTGGGATAATAATAATAATAATAATAATAATAATAATAATAATAAAGCTGAAAGTTGGGATATTCCAAGTAGACCAAAGCAAGTAACACTTTGCCATGGCATTTGCTACCATAAGATCTTGCTCCACCAACTTGTAGAGCTTTAAAAGGTGATTAGACAAATTCATAGAGGATAAGTCTATCAGTGGTTACTAGTCCTGATGGCTACATTACCTCCAGTCTCATAGGAGCTACAGTAGCTCAATGGGACTAACACGGCAGTATTATATATATATATCCTTCCTTAGAACTCAGTATCAAACACAGCACCTTGCTGTGAGCTGAGAAACAAATTGGCAACCAGTAGAGTTGGAGTGCTGGTGGTGTGATGATGACTAACCTAGACCAACTTTCCCTAGCCTGGTGCCCTCCCCATATTTTGAACTACATCTCCCACCAGCTCCAGCCAGCATGGCTGTGGTTAGGGATGATGGGAGTTGTAGTCCAACAACACCTGGTGGGCACCTGCTTGCAGAAGGCTGGACTAGATTGTAATTGAATTTGACATTTGCCAGAAACAGGATTCTTATTTTTGCTATCAGACAGGTGGGGAGGCTGTTACCAAATGTTTATTCATCTTGCTTTGCTTAATGTTCTTCATTTAGTATCAGAGGTAGTAAAATAATTAATAGGGAGCAAAAGTTCCCTAAGGTTTAAGAAGAGCTTGCTGGGTAGGCCAATGGCCCATCTAGTCCAGCATTGTGCTCTTACAGTGGCCAAGCAGGTGCCTACGGGAAGCCTTCAAACCAACCAATCTATTCACTCAACCACAAAGGTTCTGAAAGGGTTTCACTCCTTGGTCTGAAATGAACGTGACTTGGCCTTTGTCTGGCCTTTCTATGTGCTTTCTTCTGCTGAAAATGAGTCACCAAGGTTTCCTGGAAAGATAGATCAATCTCCAGGGACCGTCAGACCTTTTAAAAGTTGCTAATCTCTCAAAGTCTACAGCTCAGTGTGATTTTTTTCTCCCCATTCCTTTTGTCATCTTGTGCAGCCTCTTTCGATCACAAGGTGCTAGTTACCTAGAAAATTGCTATTGCCACCTCAAATGTCTCAGCTTTTTTCCAGGGTTGCGGATGTAATGCCCTTAAAATAATAACTTTGGGATAACAGCTGCTGTAGTCAGAGATAGTGACCTGAGTAAAATTATTGCATTATTGGACATCAACAAAGAAACTTTCATCTTCTGATTTCAAGTTTGGCCACCACAGAAACAAGAGAATAAAGCTACTACAAAGCAAGGAAGAAAAAGATGATGTTATTACATGGAGGTACGCATGTCACACTGTTGCCACGGTTCTTTGGAAACTGTAGTTAGAAATGTATTACACAACTTTTTTCAATGAAAAGGAAACAAGACAAGCCTAAAGAAAACAAAAAACAAAAAACAAAAACAAAACCATACACAAATTTCTCCTTGAAATTCATTAGCATTTTAGTGAGAATAATTGCTAATATACATACTTTCATTTGCAATTTTGTCTAATTCATACATTTTTGAAGAGAAATTTTCCTAACATAATGCATTTTTCAATGTTGTTTTCACTTATATGTACATTTTGTGAGTCAAAAAGATACTGTTGCCTATTAGAATAAAAGAAACACAAAAGTAAAAAAGAAACTTTGATACAATGAAGCTAGACCTCTTTTCATTTAGCCAGTGTATGAGCAGCATATTCTATTTATATGCAAGTACATCCTTTATTACTCCTGATAAATTGTCTGAACATAAAAATGGACAAGTGACCACACTGTCAAAAGCATGAACTGAAGACTTATTTCATTATTGTTTACATTAATAAACTGTAGCATGTACATTGTTGTTGTTGACTTTTTTTTGCCACCCAATTTCTGCCTGCACTCTGTTGCTTAACTAAGATGGATAGGAGTGATTTCAATATAGATTTATTAAGATATAAATCAACAAAGGTTTGACCATGTCAGCTATCTGTAATGTGTTTTTTTTTTAGGGTTATAGCCAGCCGGTATTATTTATGCAGGGTTTGAGAATGAGTGAATACTCCTGGAATTTCCTATTGAGTGGAAGAACTGAGAGACTGTCTTTTATTTGTTGCTGAAAAATATTTTATGCAGTGTCCATTTGTCATCCATACACTGACATTAATATAAATTCCTTCTCTCTTCTTTTAATCCTCTTGTTCCTGTTGCATTCTGCATCACTGCCAGCTGAGACTAAGAGCCAAATGGTTGGTTGGCTTGGTTTATTAAATGTATACATTGCTTCCCACTAAACACGTTCCGAAGTAATTTACAACCAAAGTAAAAAACAACAATAAAATCACATGAACATAGTTAAAAACAGATTTAACAGGGCACTATCATGGCACTGGTGCATGTTTTATTGTATGTTATATTGCAGCTCTGGGTTATGATGTCCCAGTGGCACTTTTTCCCTTGCAAAGTGCCCTCTGGAGGGGATAAAGGGAGATGATGGGAAAGAATGAAATGCTTAACCCTTCCTCTGCTAGCTGTTTATCTATAGAAACTTGCCCATCAGTATTTTAGCCCCTTGATAATGTGTAAACATGGATTTGCAGCCCCATGAGGGAAAGGCAGCTGAGCAGAATAACATTTCAGGGTGAAATGTTTAGGGACTAGGGCCTGCGAAAAAGCAGCTGCCCCAAACTACAGTTCCCATAGGGGTTCTTTTTTAGTGTACAAAGGCGTGAGTGAGCAAATCTGTGTAGCCTGCACATAGTGGCAGATTCTTCCAGAATCCAATGGCCCAACATCTTTTCTTGATTCAATTTTAAGCAGCAATTAAAACTGTAATTGATTAATCAGAGTGACTAATGAATTAAAGTCTGCAGTTCTAATTTGAATGCAATGTGCTAGAATTACTGCTCAAGTGGTTGTGCTGTCCTTTTCCATATCAATGACAATGGAGTAATCAGTAAGCTTTGTATCAACTTCACCAGATGATATTCCGGAAGTCCTGAGCCAGTAGATCTGTACTGGGAGTGTTTCTCTTGCTATGAATCCAAGAGAGGAACAACCACGTGGACTTTATACTGTGTCTTTAAACTTATGTTCCCTCCTTTACACTGAAAAGGTATCAATAATAATAATAATAATAATAATAATAATAATAATAATAATAATAAATATTTATACGATGCCCATCTGACTGGTTTACCCCAGCCACTCTGGGCAGCTTCCAACAAATATAAAGTATAATAAAACATCAAACATTAAAAACTTTCCTATACAGTGCTGCCTTCAGACGTCTTCTAAATGTCAGATAGTTGTTTATTTCCTTGACATTTGATGGGAGGGAGTTCCACAAGGCAGGCATGACTACTGAGGTCTTCTGCCTGGTTCTATATAACCTCATTTCTTGCAGTGAGGGAACCGCAAGAAGGTCTTCTGAGCTGGATCTCAGTATCCAGGCTGAATGATGGGGGGTGGAGACACTCCTTCAGGTATACAGAGCCAAAGCTGATTGTATAACAATCACAGATACCATTGTCTATTCAGAAGTACAATATGTCATGCAAACTTTATGCAGATGACCACAATGAATTTACAGTACCAGGGGTTTTTAAGCTTTGGTCCTCTAGATGTTGCTGGACTACAACTCCCATCATCCCAACAGGCCATGCTGTGTCAGAGCAGATGAGAAATGGAGTCCAACAGAATCTAGAGGGCTACAGGCTTTGTTGGACTTTGGCTGGAGAATTCAGTTCCTGGTTTAGCAGGTCACCTTGGGCCATTCACTTTGTCTCAAACTAATTCACTCAGAGGATTATTCTGAGGATGTAGTGGAGTAGTAAACATTCATCATTAATCTTCTGAACTCAATGGGTATGAGATTGGAAAATATGAAAGGTTCTAAGTGCATGGGGTTGGGTGGTTCTGCCATGCATTTGGTTATTGCTTTGCTGTCATGCTAGGCAAGTTGGAAGAGGTCTTTACAGCCTGGGACCTTCAGGGCTGTTGGGACTTTGCCTACGTGCAGCTTTCCACAGAAGCAATTAATGAGTTGGGCAAAGGCCAGGAAGACTGAGCAGAGGGAGTTTTTCTGCCTAGTGATATGGGAGCCTTGGATACAACTCTGCTGTTGGATAAGGTCACCCATATAGGCAGGATGACTCATGACTTTCTGTTGGTTGGTTTGTGGTTGGTTGGTTGGTTGGTTGGAGAGAGAGTTAAGATCCCTGTCTGTATCTTGTATATAGTAACTTGTGAGTCTGCTGTAAATAATAAACCTCTGTAGCAAACAAGTTACTAGTGAGCAGCATTTTGTTCCTGGTCATCCTATCAGCTTGCAACCGAAAGCTTCCCAAAAGTCTGTGTATTCTCTGCAATATTCAACATTTGATTATTGTTTTGCTGTCATGCCAGGCAGGTTGGAAGAGGTCTTTACAGCCTGGGACCTTCAGGGCTTCCTGTTTTGATTTGTGCTACACTATAGAGGTCCAGCTTCACTTCTACAAAGCCCCCAAAACCATTCAGGGCACACTTCTTTGCCTTAGCATTTGGAAATTTTCTGAATCCAATACACATCTGAACATCAGCAGTACATTGAACAGTGAAATTCTTTCTCTCAGTAGGTGTGGATACATCATGAATAGTTCCTTCCATACTAAATGGGCTCTGTAAATGATGGCAAAGGACCCGCTGAAATAATTACAGTACAGTGGAACCTCGGTTTATGAACACCTCGGTTTATGAATTTTGGGTTTACGAACGCCGCGGACCCATCTGCAACGGATTAATTCACTTTCCATTACTTTCAATGGGAAAGTTCGCTTCAGTTTATGAACGCTTCAGTTTATGAACAGACTTCCGGAACCAAATTACACCCATGCTTCAGGTTAAGTACGCTTCAGGTTGAGTACTCCGCAGACCCGTCTGGAACGGATTAATCCACTTTCCATTACTTTCAATGGGAAAGTTCGCTTCAGTTTATGAACGCTTCAGTTTATGAACAGACTTCCGGAACCAATTGTGTTCATAAACTGAGGTACCACTGTAGTTGAGTGTACTGCTGCACCTTCAGAGTGTAGGTTTACAATGCCTTTGTTATCACTGAGGTGTGGAAGACACCCTCCCAAAATACAGAGAACATCTGGGTGAAGCTACCCTTGAGGAATCTTTTCAAGGTGTCTTCTTGGAATATGGGTGTAAGAGCACATGGAAGAAAAATCTGTCCAGCCCCATATTGTCATTCTAAAAGAGCAGCCTCCTTTTGTTTGTTTTAGTACATGCTTTAATGGAATAAAAAGTGCTTTACTGGCAAAATTCATATTACCAAAACCAATTGGATTTACAATTTGTTTTTATTACCACTAAAGGAGCACTAATTCAAGCTTTGCATGCAATATAATGGCACAAAACAACAATAATCTTGTTTTTTATGGCTTTAAGCATGTTGAAAAGCTAAGCCTTCATTGCACTATATGGTGCCCAAATGTCATTATAACCTGAAAAATGTAGCTGACTGTCATAATTTGTATTTTCGTTGATGGCCTTCTGTTGCTTCCTAACACAAAGTGCTCTCCCTCCACTCAAAGCCAGCAGAGGTTTCATGCCTCCCTCCACCCAGCATCCAGTAATTATCCAAAGTGTGTCTGAGATTTCAAGATAAGGGCTATTGATTTTAAAAGGAAAGTTGTTTGTCAAAGGTTGTAAATTCTGAAGAATGCAGAAACCAAAAACAGTCAAAGTGAGACAATTGAAGATGATACAAATACGGCTTGGATGTTGGAAAATTACTGGTTTTCATCTGATTAAGGCTACAATTCTATACATACTTACCTGGGAGGGGAGCCTATGGCTCTGTGCAGTGGGTCTTCCTTCCGTCGCTGTTCTGTTCTAAGTACTGAACTGATCTGTGCATTTATTTTTAAAGATCTGTCAAACACATCTGTATTGATTTTTCTTCTCTACTCTTTCACAAAGCACCTCAGAACAGTGTTAAAGCATTTTATCCTCACAACAGCTCCAAAGATCTGGTGAAACAAAGAGAGAAACTTGCTAAAAACCAGTCAGTAAGCATCATGACTGACTACAGATTTCAACCCCAGTCTCCCTAATACAAATTCATAGAGGAAAATAGAGCAATATCACTGTTGGTGCATCCCCACGGTGATGACATATCTGCTGCCTGGCCCCTGGCCCTTCCAGTAAGTGGCATTACTTGGGAGGTCAACTGTGCAGCAGAGGCCCTCCCTACAGGCATTTACTGCCCCATATTAACAACAACAACAACAACAACAACAACAACAACAACAACATATTATTTATACCCCGCCCATCTGGTTGGGTTTCCCCAGCCACTCTGGGCGGCTTCCAACAGAAATATTAAAATACACTAATTTCTTAGTGTACCTGTGATACATTGACGATATTTTTATTATCTGGACACATGGTCAACAGACCCTGGAAACCTTCCACCAGACATTCAATGACTTTCACCCCACCATCAACCTAACAATGAACCAATCTATGCAAGAAATACATTTTTTGGACACTACTATAAAAATACAGGATGGACGTATAGACACCACCTTATACCGAAAACCAACTGATGGACAAACATATCTACATGCTTCTAGCTACCATCCCAAACATACCAAACAATCCATTTTATATAGCCAGGCCCTATGTAACAACCACATCTGTTCCAATCTACAGACAGAGAATCTCACCTAAGAGATCTACAGCAAACCTTTTTAGAACTAAAATATCCATCTGATGAAGTTAAACAACAGATCAACAGGGCCAGACTGATACCTAGAGAGAACCTGCTGCAAGACAGACCCAAAAAAGAAATCGGCGGGGGATTTTCGATCTCCGAAAGTCCCCAGCGACCCAGAGGAGGGGGGAGGTCGCGCGGGCACCGCGCCCCCCCCGGAGAACCCCCGGATTGAGCTTTCCGGGTGCGTGGGACCCAGCTGAGCCCCGTAAGTCCCGTTTCGCCTCCCGGATCGCGCCTTTGGAGGCGCGCCGAGAGCCGGTTGAGCGGGATGGAGCCTTGGGAAGTTTGCTACCTCTGGAACGCGAAGCTCCGTGCCGAAGCCACTTTGAGCTCCAGATACCCCCATTTTGATTAAAGATTGGACTTGTAAGTAAAACTTTTTTTGGAAAAATTAGAAAAGATTTGGTCCAGGGAAGGGAATTTAAAAGGGAAACGGAGGTCGTTCCCCCCCCTTATTGAGATAAGAGAGCAGTTACCAGACCTGCAGCTGCAACACTGGAACGGACTGGAAAATCCGCTAAAAAATTCAAGTTGGACCCCCTCCCGGTGGAGCAGAGCCAAGGGAGGGAGAGGAAATCTTCATTTTGGATCTCTGCAAAACTTTTTGAAGTTCTGGAACAAGCCCTTCTTAACCGAGGGCGAGACCCTGGGAACAAAGACCAGTCGCCATTGTGATTTCACCGGTAAGGAACTTTGGATTAAAAAGAACTCTTGGCTTACTAAGTCGGGTACGGACTTAACAAGATTTTGTGAAGGGAATGAATTTAAACAGAGGACAGTGAAATTGCGTTGTTGTTTTGTTTTTAACTAAATAAAGGAAAAGAATTGGATAAAAGGACTGAAGTAAATCTGGGAAGTAACTGTGCACCATCTTTGGGAAAATAACATGCGCCTGCCATTGTAATATGAGAACACAATAGAATTGAATAGACAAAACAATGAGTCTCCAGCTGGACAAGGACAAAATGCAACTTTTGCTACAACTTGTATACGAACTAAGAGAGGATGTGTCTGAATACACGAAACAGATACAAAATCTTAAAGAGGAGATACAACTGTTACCCTTAAAGGATACGTTAGATTTACAGGAAGAAAACAAAGAAGAGCCGAAAACGGAGGAACCCGAGCAACCTGTGAGAGAGGTTGCAAAGGACATGGACTCCACTCAGACAGCAGCAGCCCAAGAGACCCAGAATGCTGGACTCTCAGTGAGAGAGGGAGCCCAGAATCTGGGCTTGGATAACCAGAGAAAGTTCGCAAATCTGATCGAGTGGTGGCTTTGGGGGGGGGGTAAAGAGGTGATAGGGAGGAAAGAGAGCTGGAGAAAGAGATTGGATCAACACTAAGAGGAGTGGAGAGAGGGAGGGGACATGGTGTGGGTAAGAGATGGAGTGGGGTGAAAAAATAATGAATTTTTAATACGGGATGGATTAAATGGTTGGAAACTGGACTGTTGCAAGGAACTGGTCGAGGTTTACAGGGAACTGCCTATTAGGGGAAGAAGGGGGAGACAAACAAATTAACTGAGAAATTTTCTATGTTTTCTTTTTTCCTTTGAAAGTAATCAATGGGGAATTATTTTTTAGGGAAAGTATAGGCTAAGGGGTTTAGTTTAGATATTTGATTAAGTATTATTGAGGGAATATTGTAAGAATGTGAAAATAAATGATTATATGATGAATTAGATTATTGATATAAGAATAATTTGAAAGCAAGGAAACTGTTAAAGTTGGGTTTAAAATGAACTCGGTAAGGGAGGAACGGGGAGGTCGCAGATATGTTAAGTAATATTAGATGTGAACAAAGAATCTTGTTTGTTTTTTCTTTTTTTATATATATAGTGTTTTTCTTTTTAGTACTTTTTCTATTTTTCGTTTTCTTTTTTTCTTTTTCTTTTTTCTTTTTTGTGGTTGTGCCTTTTTTGTATTGTACTTAGGATATTGTATGATGTGATGATTTGGAAAATGTATAAGCTGAAAATTCAATAAAAAATTATATTAAAAACAAAACAAAAAAGAAAATAAAAGAACACCACTAGTTATCACATACAGCTCCCAAGTTAAAACAGTACAACACATCATCAGAGATCTACAACCTCTCCTAGACAATGACAGCTCTCTTTCTCAAGCTCTGGGAGGAAGACCTTTCATTGCCTACAGACAACCACCCAATCTTAAACAACTCCTCACCCACAATAATACAACCACCAGACTTAACATGGACACTGGTACCAGAGCCTGCAATAAACCCAGATGCCAACTTTGCTGCCACATACACCCGGACAACACCATTACTGGCCCCAACAACATCCAACATACCATCTCAGGACTATTTAATTGCTCATCCTCTAACATTGTGTATGCCATCAAATGCCAACAGTGCCCTTCAGCTCTCTAAATTGGACAAACAGGCCAAACCCTTTGCCAAAGGATAAATGGACATAAATCTGACATCAGGAATTACAAGACAGAGAAACCAGTAGGAGAACACTTCAATCTCCCAGGACATTCTATACAAGATCTCAAAGTAGCTGTCTTACTACAAAAGAATTTCAGAAATAGACTGGAAAGAGAAGTTGCTGAATTGCAACTTATCACCAAGCTTAAAACCATGGAGAGACCTGGTTTGAACAGAGACATTGGATTCTTATCTCATTACACATGATAAAGCGATCTTCAGCCATCTCACCCCTTGCTTTTTCATGCAAGACCATTTGCAGTCGTTTACAGTCGTCAACAGCTATCAGTCATTCAATCACCCATTTCCACCACCCTTCTGAGTAATACCCCTCCTCACCCTTTCTCTACATATAAGCGTCTGGGGACTTCTATTTCAGTGTATCTGAAGAAGTGTGCATGCACACAAAAGCTCATACCAAAATAAAAAAACTTAGTTGGTCTTTAAGGTGCTGCTGGAAGGAATTTTTTTCTTTTGTTTCGACTACGTCAGACCAACGTGGCTACCTACCTGTAACTATTCTTAAAGATTAAAAGCTTCCCTAAACAGGGCTGCCTTCAGATGTCCTCTAAAAGTGTGGTAGTTATTTTTCTTTTTGACATCTGGTGGGAAGCCTTCTGGGTCAGGTCAAAGACCCATCTACTCTATCATCCAGTTCTTTCAGTGGCAAACCAGATGCCGGTATGCAGGATTTGAGCACAACAGCACTCTCCCCACTTGTGATTCTCAGTAACTAGCATTCAGAAACATACTTCCTCTGACAGTGGAGGCAGAACACAGCCATCATGGCTAGTAGCCACTGATAGCCATATGAATTGGTCTAACCCTCTTTTAAAGCTACCCAAGGTGTGATGCGGCCCAATTGCCTTCTAAATCTGGCCCGCGGATGGTCCGGGAACCACCATGTTTTCACATGAGTAGAATATGTCCTTTTATTTAAAATGCATCTCTGAGTTATTTGCGGGGCCTGCCTGGTGTCTTTGCATGAGTAGAATGCGTCCTTTTATTTAGAATGCACCTCTGGGTTATTTGTGGGGCCTGCCTGGTGTTTTTACATGAGTAGAATGTGTCCTTTTATTTAAAATGCATCTCTGGGTTATTTGTGGGGCATAGGAATTCATCCCCCCCCCCAATATATAGTCTGGCCCACCACAAGGTCTGAGGACAGTGGACCAGCCCCCTGCTGAAAAAGTTTGCTGACCCCTGATATAGACAATACTGAACTGGAATGGCCAATGATTTGATTCAGTATAAGGCCATTTCCTATGCTCCTATGTTCTGTACAACTAAAATTTTAATACTACAGTATAAATACTAGGTTCACCATCATTATTGCTATTATTAATATTACTGCTGCTACTACTACGGTACTAAATTTACTAAATAATAATAATAATAATAATAATAAAATTTTAAAAAGTGAAATATCTTCTTATTCACTTTTGGATAAGATAGACACATTAATTTGATTATGGCTTTCACAGTCATAATGGATCTGCATGTTCTTGTACTTTGTTGTACCAGTACATAAAGAAAATGCTCCATTTTTCAACAAGAGGGTTGAGTACAGTTCTGATCATAACTCTACAGAAGGACATTGCAGAGCTGAGTAAAATGCCAAAATGGGCAACAAAAATGCATTCAGGGGCTTTGAGGACCTTCTTTATGAGCAAAGGTTATAATTTTGGGGGAGCTGCTTTAGAAAAAAATGAGAAAAGAGGTTATTATATTACAGGAGACCTATAAAATTATGTATGGTGTGCAAAAAGTAGATAAAGGAAAGTTTTTCTCTCATGGTCATCACATGAAAACTAACTTATAGTAGATTTAGGACAAGGAAAGGCAGGTCCTTCTTCACAAAACATGTAATTGATACTTGCAATATACTGACCTGATGTGCACAGCCTTGACTATTACACTTTAGTTATTTGCTGACTTTCATCATTTGCCAAATATTGGGGAATGGTTCCACGCTCCCAAAAGGATCAAAATGCATTTTAAAAAAATATATAGTTGAGAGAAAAGATGCTTAGAAATACATATGAGAGAAAATAAGTTTTTAAACATCTATTTAAATACAGGTTGGCTATGATTCCTGCATTGTGGGGGGTCCCTCCCAAATATATATGAATAGAAAAACAGAACAGGAAAGATTAATGGGTGAACAAATGCAAAAGTGACACATACCAAAATTTGAAAGATTTGCCTTCCCTAGTTACTAGCTTAACAGATGGTGCTACAAGAGAAACAAAAAGGGAAACAGGCAGGTGAAACTGTGGGTGTCCTGAATCAGTGGTTGGGTACAGTAAGTGACTGGTTGGGGTTGGGGTGAATAAACTGAGATTCAATCCAGACAAATGAAAGTACTGTGAGTGGGTGGTTCATCCTCTCGGGAGAGTGGTGTTCAACCTATTCTGGGAGGGATGGCACTCCTCACAAAACAGGGGTGGGGAACCTGTGGCCCTCCAGATGTTGCAGATGATGGCCCTGACAATTGGCTAGGTCTGATGGGAGTCCCAGAATAATAAGCCATAAGTACCTTATCCCTGTCCTAATAGATCATATTTGCCGTCTGTAGTACTTATTGTCAGTAGAGACTCGAGTAGCCTTGGTGGCTTGAACTGCCTATAATCAGCTTTGATTTTGAAGGCCATTTCCGTTCACGTGTTGTTTTGAGGAGTGTGAATTAGGTAGATACACAATAACATATGAGCTGATCCACATTTCCGTCCTCACCCTTACAAATATGCCATTTCTAACCTGATAGATCCTCTGCACAGAAGAAAAACAAGCATGTGCCACACTGGAAGTCAGAACATTTTTTTTTCTTGGTCTCACTTTGGAATTACTTATCTTTTTTCTTCCCATTTGAAAATGAGCATATTCCATCAGCACAGCAACCCCAGAGTGCAAGCATAATTTCTCACAGCTAAGGCAGAGACTCCATAAAGTCACTTATGCCTATCATTCAGAGCCAGTAAAAATAGTCAGTTCAATGGTATTCATAAAATTGACACATGGAACATTTCCTCAAGTGGCAAAGAGGGATATTTTTGTATATAGCCTTTGTTTAATTTTCTCTTCCATTATATTTTATCCTTTCAGATCAAAAGGAAATTAACATAACCCGAATGCCTGGCTATACCAGTTAGACAAACAGGTCACAGACTCTCTGTAAGGGTCTGGAATATTAATAAGTTAGTGTGTCTGTGTGTGGGGTGGGGGAGAGATATTACTCTTCTCTAGGTGAACGCCATTATATTGAGAACGAATTGTCATATGCCGATGAGCCTGCGGTGATTATGGAACAACTTAATCTGGCAAATATCACAGATGATTTGAAGAATGGCAGAAATGCCAAGGTTTAAAATAACAATGAAAGTAGTGGAGAATGGCAGACAATTTAGAAGTTGTCTTTTCCCTGAACCTGGGAGAGCTTTTTGTTGTTGCTGTTTGCTCCTTGATCATTTGTATTTGAAAATTTTAGTATCGTAAGCAAGCACCACTATTTCATCAATGCTGAATTAGTGTCAACAAACACCTGAGCACAATACAACTTCAATACTTGCATATCTTATTTTATTGTACATTAAGTTTAAAATGGGAGCAACACTATCATCCAGAATCTAAACATTCAAATCTGTGCTTCCTTTTTAGATAGGGTTGCCAGACTCAATAGAGAACAGGACCATAGCTGCCAAGTTATCCCCTTTTTAAAGGGATTTTCCCTTATGCTGAATAGGCTTCCTCGCGAGAAAAGGGAAAACTAGGCAGCTATGAACAGGACTTCTGTGCCTTTAATTGCCCTGCTCTCTTTTGAATCTGGAAACCTTAAAGAGAAACCAGCAGACCCTTTGCTTGGAAATTAAACAAAGGGTCTGCTGGTTTCTCTTTAAGGTTTCCAGACTCAAAAGAGAGCAGGGCAATTAAAGGCACAGAAGTCCTGTCCTCTATTGAGTCTGGCAACCCTATTTTTAGAGGAGAATGTCTATCAGATTTCTCCCCCTCCAGGGGTATTGAGAGACCTCAGGGTTATAAACACACCTCTCAAATAGTTTTGAAGCATTTAAGTATAGTCCATTCTATAGGTATTGCTACTGTGGGTCATGTGCCTAACTGGATGGCAGGAAAACAGACATCCAAAATGATAGAGGCTTTAGTAAATGGGTGTTCCAGGGCAGGGACAGGGCCGGCTCTAGGTATAGCCCCGGTGGTGCGGGGCACCAGGGCGCTGGGCCGGCAGGCGGGGCGCTGCACGGCAAAGCCGCGCGGAAGCCATGCTGTGAGGGTGGGGGCGCCAGAGCGATCTCCGTGCCTCAGCGCCAGGGCGCCCGACCTGCTCGAGACTGCCCTGGGCAGAGATAAGGAATTTGTGGCCCTCCACATGCTGTTGGAGTTGAGCTCCCATCAGCCCCAGGCAAAGGTCAGCAATGATGGGAGCTATAGCCTAATAACATCTTAAGGGCCACAGGTTTTCAATCCCTGCTCTAGGGCATATCTGTTCCAGATTTCCTTACTCAGTAAATGTTGAAGTTGACACAAACAGCCTTCTTCAGGTATTCTGCATTGGGCTTAAGTTGGCATGCAATGTGGTAGCAGGAATGAGCCTGTTAGGTCCACCTTCAAAGCTGCTCCAGTCACCCTTCCCAGATGCCACCATTGTATTTTACCCTACTGCTGAAAGCATAAATAGTAATGTTACTTCTGATATAAGTGGGTTCCACACTAAAATTCCACACTATAAGCACCATCCATTTAGAGGCCTGTTGTAGACCCTTGTGGTCTTCATTGAGGAGGAAGTTCATGCTGAAGATGACAATTTGAATGGTGTTTTGAACAATGTTTCCATAGCTGCCAAGTTCTCCCTTTTTTAAAGGGAAATTCCATTATGCTGAATAGGCTTCCTCACGAGAAAAGGGAAAACTTGGCAGCTACGAATGTTTCCAATTTTATCTTTGGTTTGAGTACTGTTTGCTGAATAATCTGTCACATAAAAAATGTATATTGCAGGGGGAAACATTTGTGGGGAAATGGAACTTCATTTCAATCTTAGTTACCCATCCATATTCCTCTACATCTGAATATTTTCCTGGATCATGATAACCTTTTTCTCAGGTGTTGCCAATCAAGGTATCAAGTTAAATAAAACTTTGGAAGGAATTTTTTTACCCCTTTCATTCAATAAACACATCACACCACTGTTTCTCCCTCTTATTTTCAAAAGCATCAATTTTGTGTTGACCTTAAATTTGTGGAAATGAGTTAAAATTAGGATTAGTATGTCAAATGGGAACACCTGTTTAACAGATAAACATATTTAAATATCAACCTTTCCCACTTGATTGGTTTTTGAAGAAAAGAATTACTGATTAGAAACCGACATTTAGGTCCATGACCTTCCAAAATGGCAGCTACAGTGTGGTTAACGTTCTAGTACATTTGCTGCTTCCTCCCCAAAACATTTAGTTAAAAGGACAGTTTGAAGAGTCTTTTTCTAGTCCCCCCCCCCTATTTATTTTTCTATGCATGCTTCCTTACTCTCTAAAATGTGACGAAAGATCTTGACTGCAGCCATGAAATAAAGAGGTGTGACACAAGAAATGTTTGGGTAAAACATGCGGTCACATTTAAATTTATGCAAATTATCTCCAATTTGACAGTGCAGGAACCTAGCTGTTAACCACTCAGGCAAGGTCCACTCTACCACATTAAGCTGTCTTACTACAAAAGAATTTCAGAAATAGACTGGAAAGAGAAGTTGCTGAATTGCAACTTATCACCAAGCTCAAAACCATGGAGGGACCTGGTTTGAACAGAGATATCGGATTCTTATCTCATTATACATGATAAGCGATCTTCAGCCATCTCAACCCTTGCTTTTTCATGCAAAACCATTTGCAGTCGTTTGCGGTCATCAACAGCTATCAGTCAGTCAATCACCCATTTCCACCACCCTTCTGAGTGATCCCCCCTCCCCATCCCCACCCCTCCCCACCCCTTCTCTACATAAGTGCCTGGAAACTTCCATTTCACTGTATCTGAAGAAGTGTGCATGCACACGAAAGCTCATACCAAAATAAAAACTTAGTTGGTCTTTAAGGTGCTACTGAAGGAATTTTTTTTATTTTACATTAAGGAGGTGCTTTATACCACCCACTTTTCATCAGTCCCCACCTAAGCATGGGCAGGGAGTCCTTCATGACCCATCCCTTCTTGGGGCCCCACAACTCTGCCACAGGTTAGCCCCATAGTACCTTCAAACAATGAAATACCTGCCATTGTTTAAAATCACCATGTTCCTCTCAGTTTCCTCCATCCAGGCATTATTCAAACATATGCCTTTGATTTAAACCACCACTTTTCGCCTCTCTGTATTCCTTCCATGGCCACTGCTGTTGTTCACTTTTATTCCTCTACCATGCCCCGACTTCATTAAAATCAGGGGCTGTGGTGTGACACTCCCCGATAGGGGTGGCCACAATGACATTATTATATTTTTATTAAATACAGAGAAAATATCAGCATTAAAATTCATCAGCATTTCAGTGCAAGTTTATCCTAATATACAAATTTTGTATGTTTTTTTCTGGCCTTGTGTGCACATTTTTGCAAAGCAAATTATCCTACTACAGTCATACCTTGGAAGTTGAATCCATTCTGGAAGTCCGTTCAACTTCCAGAACGTTCAGAAACCAAAGTGCGGCTTCTGGTTGGCTGCAGGAACCAGATGTTCTGCTTCCAAAGGAACATTCGAAAACTGTAACAGTCACTTCCAGGTTTCGATCATTTGGGAGCTTATTTGTTTGGGAGCCAAGGCATTTGAGATCCAAGGTACGAAATCTTTCACATTTTTTATTTAAAAGTAATATATGCATCTTTATGCACAATGTATCCTAGCACATCCTATTATACCCTTGTACACATTGCTTGGTTAAGGAACTGCATTGCAAAATTCCAAAGACTGGCTGTATTATGGTTTTCATATTGTTTTGGAAAGTGCAAATTTGGTAGGTTCACCTTTGTGAACATACACCTGCTATTCTTTGTATAATTGATCAACTTGGGGAAAAAGCCACCATAATTGCTTTAATTTTCACTAATCTCCACATGGAAGTGCCAGACCATGCAACTGAGGCTCAGATGTGATCCGAGACACCACACAACTTCTCCCAGCCCTGGGATTCATGTTACGTGGGCATTCAGTTGTATGAATTAGCAGTACCTTAGGATGGGCTGGTGGTTGGGATTTTTAATTGGTTTGTCTCAATGTTGTTGTTTTTTTACAGATTTGAAGTTAGAAGTTCCAACAAAAGCTCCTCACCATCATAAATATGATATACTTCTTGTCCTTGTGGCTTGGCATCCAGCATGTTTATGCCAATGAAAAGCAAATTATCATAAGTATCCAAGTATGCAATTCACTGTAGCCATTTGAAACAAATTATCCATTCTTGGCTTAACAGATCATTACGCCCAGTGCTGCCGGTAAGATTCGCCTCCAAGAGTTTGGCCATTCTTAATTCTTGTTTAAAACTTTCCAGAAGTTTTGACTTAAAACTGCAAAAAAGGTTCATACTCAAAGATCACTTCCCATGAAGAAAACATACATCAGGTTTAGATCTGTCACTGTGTTGGGAAAGAGTATCAAGCAATTAGAGTAATTAAAACAAATGAATAGGGGGTTAAACTTTTATGAAAAAGCTGTTATATTGTGGAATCAGACTTTTTAATGGACTGCAGGCATTAAACAGACCTTGTATTAGACTTTGAAATTAATGGGTCACTCACTGTATAGCATTCCAGTCTTCATAGCTTGATAAGATTAATGCTTGCTTATATAGCAAATTCAATGGCTCATTTAATTTCATATGAATGTTTAACGTTAAATTGCTTTTGGATTAAGTCTAAACTCATTATTCATTTTAATGTTTGAAAGAACTTTACTTTTTCTTCCATTTTCCTCAACCATATGCTTTGCCATTAATGGAAGCCTATACCCTTACATAGCTGAGAAATGCAGGAGTTTTATAATCATCACCGTCAACACCATCTATTTGTTAACATTTATTTGGTTCTGCAGCTATGATTTCAGAAGATAAAATATGGCTCATTTTAGCCTTTACACTACTTATAATTAGGGGTGTTTGAGGGATTTCTGATTTCCAATAAGAACTGGTTGATCCTCTTCTTTTGCACTTATATTTGGATTGGAACTTACTGTATGTCACCTCTGCATAATAAATTGAAAGCACTGTTACACTACTTTAACAGTCATGGAGAATCATGGGCACCGTAGTATGTTAAGGGCACTGGGAATTGTAGCTGTCAGGTCAGCATCCTACAACAAACTACACTTCCCAGAATTCTTTGGGGAAAGTGTGGATGTGACCAATTGCACTTCCCAAATGTTCCAAAATCTGGCTTTTTAAACCATATCAAAATGCACTGTGAAAATGCTTTTGAAATTTGGCATTTTGAGAAAGAGAAAGAGATAAAGTCTCATGTGGGTTTAAGGGAAGTAAATTAATGACTAAATGGAATGGAATAGACTTACCAATGAAAACATGCAAAATTGACCAGAGATGTAAATGTCATGTACAAAATGATATGCAGATAAGAGAATGTACAGCACTCATATTTATTAAAGATTGTTCACTATTCAAATTGCAATGTTGCTGCAACTAATAGCTAACATTATCCTCCAAATTCTTAAAAAAAGCTCAGTGCACTTTAAAAATAAAATAAAATATTTATTAATTTTAAAATATTTTATTCTACTTTTCTATTAATTATTAATTAATTTATTATTATTATTATTATGTGTGTATCTATAGCATCAATTGTTGTGCAAGTACTAAATTACTGTAAAAGTACACAAAAACTATTTTTAAAAAGAAAGAAAGCATAAACAAAAGGAAAGGATACATTTCAGTAGATAGTAAGCAGCAAAAATGCAATATTTGCACATGACTTCCAATCGCAGGGATGGTTCAATGAGTGGGGGGGAAAATAGAAACTACAGTGTAGGTTAATTTCAAGAAATAATATCAAAGCAACTAATAAAACAGCTATATTCTGAACTGTATTAAAGAATGTCATGCATGAATAAATTATATTGTAAGTGTTATATACCTGCCCTGTCATGTGCCATATGTGGGTTAGTATCATCAGATGATTGATGAGGAATTTTGAAATGTGGTTTGCCCACTCTAACACAATGAAGGAAGGGAAAATGGAGGAAAATATTCCACCTAGGCTTAGGCTTAGTCTGAAGCTAATCAGGTTTTGGAAACATTTTCAGTAGTGCAATGTGTGTGTGTGTGTGTGTGTGAGAGAGAGAGAGAGAGAGAGAGAGAGAGAGAGAGAGAGAGAGAGAGAGAGAGAGAGAGAGAGAGAGAATTAAAGATTTCTCACTCTTTGCAAAAATGTGCAGCAATCCATTGATATTTCCGTCATTCTCCCTCAGTATTAGTGACTTAGTATTGTGACTTGTATTGGCCTGCTCAGTGCATAGCCCATTATTGGTTGTGATAACCCATGTGAATAATATAACCAGTAGGGGGAAACAATACTGAGAGCCATGAGGTTCTTTTTTAAGATACACAAGAAGGGGAGGAATGCAACGAGGGCAGGAGACTGTGGAAACCCTCATGATTGTAATGGGCAAACATTGCTTTTTCGCTAAGGGTAGAAATGGAGGGTAGGGGAACTAGTCATCTTGGGAAGCAGGGGTGCCATCCTGCCCTCAGGATTGTGGGCGCCCACAACCACAATGTGGGCATGTGACGTTTCATGCACATGCCTGCATTGTGTGTTTGTGTGTGTGTGTGTGTGTGTGTGTGTGTGTGTGTGTGTGTGTGTAGAAACCAGCCGCACGTGCAAAGGTAAAATTCACATTCATTTCTGCAGCCAATTTTGCCTCTGGCCCCACCCATTACTGGTATGTGGCCCCTTGAAGGTTGCCCCAATGGGAATGTGGCCCTCGATCTGAAAAATGGTTTCCTCACCTTTGCTAGAAAGGTTAGATCAGGTAAGAAAAGAGGACAATTGGACAGACAAAGGCAGAATACCACTATAATGAGAACAGTAATGTAACCTGGCATCTGAAACATTCCAGAGGCTGAAATAAGCAACGGTACTCTTTCTGATCAAAGCAGGGGAGGGAACACTCCCTTCATAACTTCTTCTGTATCTCTGACAGAAGAAAAACTACTTGCTGTATCACCCCAGGACAATCACATTAAAGACAGCCATTACCAAGAATACACAGAATTGTTTAGACTTGGCACAGTGGACCACTCAAATCTACAGTGCACAAAGTGGAAATGTCTCCCCCTTTAAAAGCCTAACATGACAGACACAGGCCATGCCGAAAGCATTCCATTTGGGCAATGAAATTGTGTTTGACAATCTCCTAATGAAAGGCTGGAGACTGCCTTTGGGCATATAGCCCTGAGCATCAGAAAAGGGAAGAGGAGAGTTGGAACAAGGTCATGGTGCTAGGGGGATAGAGGCTTCACATTAAACAGCTCCCACCAGGAATCTTTTGTGTTATAATTTGTTGCTGAGTTGTGAATTCATAATTTCTTCCTCTTTGCTTCTGGTAAATGACCATTAAATGTTGTGCATTTCCTTCCATTTGCTACGTGAGAGCCACATATTTCTCTTCAGGCCTCATCTCCTGCATGAAGTCTCTGGTTTAACCTCCTAGTCTGTCCCAACTCAAACAAAACAAATGCTCAAGGACACTATCTTCAAAAACAGATATACAGTGATACCTTGGGTTACAAACACCTCAGGTTACAAACACTTTGGGTTACAGACTCCACTAACCCAGAAATAGTACCTTGGGTTAAGAACTTTACCTCAGGATGAGAACAGAAATTGCGCGGCACAGCAGCAGTGGGAGGCCCCATTAGCTAAAGTAGTACCTCACCTTAAGAACGGTTTCAGGTTAAGAACGGACCTCCGGAACGAATTAAGTTCGTAACCAGAAGTACCGGGTACCACTGTAATAAAGTTTCATGCTACACAGCATGTATTTAATGGATGGAATTTGCAGACACAATATGTGGCCACTAGCTTAGATGCTATTCAAAATACACAATTCAGGGAAAGGAATAGGTCAGTTTATTAGAGCTGTGCACAGGGCCGTCTGATCCACTCCCTGGCCCTGCTGGTGGGGTTTGTGTGCGCAAATCAACATGCCTTGGGCCATCATGGGGACTACTGGGCCCAGATCTGGTCCTGAATTAGTGTGAGGTGGCACAACTGTTGAACTAGGCTTTTAAAAAAATAAATGGCACCCGACTGAGGTACTCCTTCAAAAGTGGCTTATCTGCACCCTGTGAATGAGTGCCCTCTTATCAGCACACCTCTTATGAGCTGCAGCTGCCTCCATTTTTTCCCTACGTTTCTCAGCTCTACGCTCTACAGCTGAGAAGGGAGGAGGGGAGGGGGCCTGCCGGCTCCTCTCCTCACAAGGGCCTGATTCTGACTCGACTCCTTCCTCCTCCTGTCCTGGTCTTCCCTCTTCTCTATCTGATTCTTCCTCTTCTGAGGAGTGCCACCACCAGTCTTCTCCAGGTATGAATTCCTCCCTATCCCCAGATTCCCCAGTGGGGGCATTCTCCCGGGGGGGGGGGGGCTTGCCACCACTCCTCCTCGCCCGGCTCAACCCTGACACCTGGGGGAAGTCCTAGGAAACAGGATGCTGGACTGTATAGGATATTGGTGAGACCCAGAATAGAACTGTTTTGTCCTTTTTTAGTTGCACTTGTTCATAATCAACCTTTGTTACACTGCCCCATGAGTGGGAAACCTAGGCTTTCTGGATATTGTGGAAGTCCAACTCCATCAACCAGCATAGCCAGTGGCGAAGTTGAAATCCAGCAACATTTGGAGGGCCTTGGGTTCCCCACCCCTGCTTCAGCCTCTCCCTTCTCCTTAATTTAGTCTTCTCTTATCAAAAGTCAACATCAATGCTTCTGAATAACAGTTGCTGGAAACTTCAGGAGGGGAAAGTGCTCTTGTGCTCAAATCCTGCTGTTAGGGTCTCCCCCAGACTAGATGGACCATTGGCCTGATCCAGCAGGCTTTTCTTAGGTTCACTGCAACTGCTCATATCTGGTTTCAAGCTCATTGGCAGTTCTATTTGATCTATGTCAGCAGTAGATCATCCTGCCAAATTGGGTACACACTTACAGAAATAGGGACATTTTGAATTCACGTTTCATAGCTTTAGGAATGCTGCCTTTAGTTTTGCAGGGGAACGACAAGACAAAGTTGTAATCAATAAGCAACCCATTACATTTTGCTAGCCCTATTCAATGTGATGCCTTTACAAAATGCTGATGTTAAGAGCCACTGATGTTTGTAAAGAGTGGCTGCATCTTTCACACATATAAAAATGGATAGAATTGTTAGGGGCACCACAAAATCCCAACATGAGTACCAAACTTGAAACACAGTACAATAAAAGTCAATAATAATGTTGTTTAAAATGTTCACATACATTATTTCAGCAAGGCAATCGATCTAAGCAACAAACATGGAAAAAGTAGATTTTATACATTTCATGGTGCCAAGATTACTCATTTGACAGTACCCAAGAACCAACAATTTTTTAAAAACACACACACACACACACTCAGAGTAGAGAGATCTGATGAAAATAGGGCAATTCTATTAGCAAACAGTTCCATCATTTGAGCCAGTGAGTTTATTCTGGTCTGTTTAGTACGGGGCTGTAAGCTGGTTCTATGAACTGGGTTGCTTCATTGAATCAAGTGGCAAATCTGACTGCTGGAAAGAGATTTTTATACATCTTTCCGCACCTTTTTAATGTAACATGCTAAGTGGTGGTTTCTTTCATCTTTCTTTTCTTTCTGCTTGATCTGTCGGATGGGGGAGGTGATATAATACTTATTGAGCCAACTGGCTGGCAGTCATCATTTCCTTGCCCCAAAGATGTTCTCTGCCAGGTTTGGAGGAACTTTTTCTGGACAACAAGCCTTATCTCAGGCCAAATTGACAGGTAGGTGCAGCTGCTCATTTGTCATTCACCTGCCATCACTATGATGTCAAGTGACATTGCACTTTGAAGTTCTGATTTGTCAGTACTCAGCCTAAAGTTCCTCAACCAGTCCATAACTTACAAAACTCCTGGATGGAAACACATTCTTCCCTCCACCCCACAATCAAGTCAATGCTTTTATTCCCCACCACTGCAAGATGGCAAGATGCCCTCCTCCCCAAATTCACCCCCGGCAAATAGAGCAGTGAATCGAGGGAAGGCTTTTTGCATCTCAGATATACTTTGGTGTAATATGAATCACACATGATTGTGATTTTTCCACCTTTCTCAGTAAGGCTTCTCTCTGACTCTCTCTGTTGAGTGGCAATTTTCATGAAAACAACCTGCAGCAGAGTGAAAAGTTATTCAGAGGTAATGAGAGAGGGCTAAGGGCAAATGAGGCAATATACTGTATAGCTAACAATTCTATGCCTCAGATTAGAAGCTTAATGGAGCAAAGGAACCAACACATGATTTACTTCATTCAAATATATCCAAACTGAATGATCTGGTGTGGAAAGGAATTGAACCAAAAGGATCGATGGCATGCTGTTCTTTATACTGAATATATCTCTTGCATATCCCAATGGTGGCCTCTCTCTCCTCCATCTGTCCTCACAGGGGCTTTTGCATAGCCATCATGCCTTGAGAAAAGCAAAGAAGACAAATTCCCCCTTTTATTGTTACTTTCAAAAATCAATTCCTATTGCTGCAATTATCTTATGTAAACCACTTTGTGAGGTCCACCCAGAAGGCAGTATATCAATACATATTCATTCTAGATCTCTCAAAACAATTCTGCTTTTGCATGAATTTTGCACTCCTAAAAGAACCAGTTCACACATTACATTTTTACAACCACAATTAGGACTTAAATATATCTGTAACTCTTTTATAAGATTTTACTACTATGTTTTTGCATGTCAAAGTCCTCAATTCAGGGTCTCGGGGGACGGACGGACTCACAGCAAAGACTTATGCAGAGGTAGATAACATAAAACTCTCAACATCAAACAATGATTCTATTCTTATCCTATTGATATATACATAAATATCCATTTGGTCAGTTGGGTCCCATCTGCACTATATGTTTAAAGTTCTATCATACCACTTTATACAGCCAGTGATGAGAGTAGTTAGGAAATCCTTATTCCCCTCACAGAACAACAATTTTCAGTGGTTTAAAAATCAAGTCCTATTCCCAGGGAACTCTGGGAGCTGTAGCTCTGTGAGGGAAAGACGGGTCTCCTAGGAATGATAAGCACCCTAAACCAACTACAGTTCCCAGATTTTTTTGAGGGAAGCCATGACTTTTTAAAGGTGTACCCTACTGCTTCAAACATGTAGTGCAGATAGGGCTTTGATCTTCCTGAAGGTTGCTCTTGCTTGCTAGCCACAGAGGGAAAATTGTCTTTGTTAATTTGCCTCTGCTCTACAGCAGTCTTCTCAAAAATGTTGCATGTGTCAATAACTCATGGGAGTGAAATTAAGGGGCCTTTAAAACATAAAGGAACATAAACAGACAATGAATGAGGGAACTTTGTAACTAATTTTACATTTTTAAAGGAAACCTCCCTACTAACCTGTTCTTAAGGGTTCAGGGCCTTCTGGCGGTTCCCTCATTGCGAGAATTGAAGTTACAGGGAACCAGACAGAGGGCCTTCTGGGTAGTGGCACCTGCCCTGTGGAACGCCCTCCCAGCAGATGTCAAGGCAATAAACAACTATTTTACATTTAGAAGACAACTGAAGGCAGCCCTGTTTAGGAAAGTTTTTAATGTTTGATGCTGTACTGTTTTTAATATTTGGTTGGAAGCTGCCCAGAGTGGCTGGGGAAATCCAGCCAGATGGGTGGGGTATAAATAATAAATTATTATTATATTATTATTACTCATCTTGAGTGCAGTTAGGAAGATGCCTGGCTAACCTATCTCTGTAATTCTCCTTTCTTGCAATAGGCAAACTGCCCATAATCGTGGCAGCTCCCTGCTTCAACTCTTTTACAGAACATCTTAAGGGATATCCTTCTACCAAAATTCTTAAAGGAGAATTCCCTAGTGGGCTACATGCACATAAACATCAAAGTATGAATGTGTCAAAGATGTTTGGATACGTGTGTATCAAACAGGTGCATTTCTTAAGGAGCCGTAATTTTGTGCAGCTTCTTGAGTGTTTCCTTGGTAGCTACTCAAAGTTGACACCTGAATAATTTGTGAAACCGCCCCCCAAAAATATGTAAATCCACATCTGATCTTTCAAATGTTTATGAATTTGAGGAGCTGCTGTTCTTAAACAAGGGATACATTTCAGTTTCAGTTTAATTTGCTACTTTGAATATACATTGGAACATAATATTGCAGGAAAGAAAGAAGCCTCTACATTCTAGATACTAAAAACAGATTGGTAGCCTTATAACCAGAAGTGGTTCAGCAGGTGAGGTGAAGCTACAATGCTAACTTTCTAACAGGTGGGTCACTGCTGCTTTCTAGGAGGGATTGGGGCGAGGCAGTGGGGAGGTTGCAGAACCTGTACTGATATGCTGTCAGTGTTGTTAGGAGTCCTTTCCAGCCCAGTCTAGAGATGCTGGAAATGATTTTGTGTCATTGTAATATTCTGTTTAATTACAAAAGTTCATGTTGAATGGGGGTTTGGAAGCAAACACATAGGCACCCCAGGAGCTCATAAAGTCACAGATCCTCATCATTCTAGTACCCTGACATTGTAAAACACCTATACCAACAAATTAAAATAAAATGTATTGTTTTATAGCTCCAGATCCATGATTTTAAGATACAAATGGAAGGCAACATTACATGTTACATGTATATGCCTATGTCACTGATGACTTATTTTCTGATGAAAACATTGCTTTAGACCATGGGTAGGCAAACTAAGGCCCGGGGGCTAGATCCGGCCCATTCGCCTTCTAAATATGGCCCGTGGACGGTCCAGGAATCAGTGTATTTTTACATGAGTAGAATGTGTCCTTATATTTAAAATGCATCTCTGGGTTATTTATGAGGCCTGCTTGGTGTTTTTACATGAGTAGAATGCGTGCTTTTATTTAAAATGCATCTCTGGATTACTTGTGGGGCATAGGAATGTGTTCTTCTTCTTTTCAAAATATAGTCCGGCCCCCCACAAGGTCTGAGGGACAGTGGACCGACCCCCTGCTGTAAAAGTTTGCTGACCCCTGCTCTTTGTAATAAAGAAGCAGTCGGTAGAAGGGATATTTAATCCTTTCCTCACCTGCTACCTCTCAGATCCCACTCTCACAGTTCCAAACATGCTTGTCTTTGTAGTTAGGACATTAGAGTCTGACCAGTGAAAGCTTCTGAGTGGTGTCATGTAAACATATGCAGACTTCATGATTACTTTCCTCTTGCAGGCATTAATGAAAGCATCACCTACCTGAGGTCCCAGAAGGTACATTAAGAAAAGTTGTTTTTACTTTGTGTTGCCCTTTGTGAATTAGGAACTGGTAAGCATAGCTTTCAAACACAGCTGATCTACACTCAGCTCACAAGAAACTGCTGCTCATTTATGAAAATACATCTCAAAAATGGCAAGGGAGAAGCCTTATCAAAGCAGAGACATCAAGTTGTCAGTCACTCTTCTGATGCACACCTGTATTGAGGAAAAATGCTTCCTTTAATATAGCTTGATATTTGATAAAAATGTGACAAAACCAACTTGCTTTCCCCCTTCATCATCATTACGCCTTAGGGGGTTACAAAGTTGATCTAAGATTCAAGGCCATTAGTGAACATATATGCACAGGATCAGAAGTTTCATTTTGAATTCTGAAAGAAACTCACCCAAGCCTTCATATATACAGGGGGCAGAATTTCTTTTTTAAAATCATCAAAATGTAGTTATAAAGCTTCCATCTCCAAAAAGGTGTGTGATAAACAACTTAATATACAATTCCCTGCCCTTTAAACAATGAAGCTTAAAGTATTGCCATCAATCTCGATTGCTTGAAGAATGGTAAATACATCTGCAGGGTGGGGAAGAGAAACTGGGGGTTGCTATGATGTTTGACGACCTCTTGATGATGCAGTTCCATATTCCATCATAAAAATAAAACTGTATGAAGATACCCTTTGTCTCTATATCAATTGGATGTATCTTTTGTGGATCAAAACATAAGAGAGATCGGCTGGAAGGGAGAAATGACTATATAGTGAAAATGGAACCTCAAAGCCCTATTGGAGAAGGACTAATGCACTTTCATGTGCAGCATAAAGGCTAGGGATAAGATAGCAATCTTTGCATAAGATGATAATAATAAGACCAGGTATTTGGTAAGCAACTAGTAATATAGGTTGAACACAAACAAGCATTTGTCATGGTGATAGAGTACTGGAAGGAGATACAAACTAAAGCTATTATTATTTCTGTTTCTCAAGTCCACAAGATCTAATAGTCAAATACAAGAGAGTGAAATAGAGCACATAGGATTATATTCAGTGTTAGTTATATGCAGAATAAACCCATTAAAAATAATGGACATTATGAATTTTTATTAATTTTAATGTGTCTACTCTGAGAAGAATTTAGTTAGTTATTGTTGGAGTTTGGTTAATATATCATAGTGGTGTGCAGAAAGAAAAAGTATGGTGAGGCTGCTGGTTGCAAGTATAAATAAAACTTAAAGCATAGGTTTTACATGTGGCCAGGCTGGAGCCACAGAATTGTTGGAAAGAGACGTTTAGTACAGAGATTCTTACTCTCTCATAGCAGAGTTAGCACTTGGGTGATTGCTCCAAACACATTAAAACTTGGTAAGATTTGCATCTGCCCTTATCTACCTTTAAATGGCTACTTAGGCTAGAACAAATTTCAGACACTTGGTTTTGCAAATTAGTGAATGTTTCACTCACAGAGTTTCCAGGAGTTAGCAAACAAGTCCCCATCTGTTGGCAGTAAAACAAAGAAGAAAAAGACTTTAAAAGAAAAGTGTTTGGTTTCCTTACAAAAATGTTTGTGCAATCTTTGGATTAACAAAGATAGAGTCTGCAAAATCTCCCCTTTGAAGCAATTCAGTTCATTTGCAGGATTTTCTGACTTGGGAGCAAGTGGGGGCTCCTTCTTTGCTGGTTCAAGGAAGGCACAAAAAAGAAAAATAATAATGGGAGGAATCAAACAAAAGGCTGCAGGGAGCCTACTAAGCTCCACCCAAGTGGCAACCTGAACTCAAGTTAAGTCTTTCTTGTACACAACTGTGAGTCAGTAACTATATATTGCAGCTACAGGTAACAGTAGGTAGCCGTGTTGGTCTGCAGTCGAAACAAAATAAAAATAAAATAGAAAAATTCCTTCCAGTAGCACCTTAGAGACCAAGTAAGTTTGTCATTGGTATGAGCTTTTACGTGCATGCACATGTGGTATCTGAAGAAGTGTGCATGCACACAAAAGCTCATACCAATGACAAACTTAGTTGGTCTCTAAGGTGCTACTGGAAGGAATTTTTCTATTTTATTTTTATTTTATATACGTATTGCAGCATACCTTAACACTAGCACTTGCTATCTCTTTCTGATACTGACTAAACTTGAAGAAGAAGCAGGAAGGAAGTAATGTCTGAAAGCAAGTGATCTCCATTACCAAGGAGGAGTTATGAGAAGGGAAGAAATCAGTCAGGAGGAAGAACAGGTTTTCTTTCTGCATCTCACTCCCCCACTGGTTCAGGTTGTTTACTGCAAGCAGTGTTGCTTTACTCCCAACAGGTATAAGCCAAATTTCCTGGGAGGGAAATGCTTTCAGAGCACTTGAAGCACAAGTATTTGACCATGGTTGAACAAGCAATGCATCCTTTGGGGGTGTTACAAAGAGGCCAGTGAAAGAAATAAGGAACAAGTCACTTCCATCTCCATTTCTGAGTATGTTACATCATCACTTCTCAATATTTCTGTTTGTTTGCTGGCACCTCCCTCCGCACTTCAGCCATTGCTAACTCATTATACTTGGGAAGAATGATTTCATTGTTAGGGGATAAAATGGTTCAGATAGATTTTGCAGTGTGCAAGTGCTTACTATGGCAACCCTTAGAGTGGAATTTGGAATTTGGGATGGGGAAGGAAATTTATTTTGTTTGCATTTTAATGAGAACCTACCTAATTCGTAGTACTGAAACCAATATGTGAACTGAAACGTAATTATCCTTCAATAACTGACCTCTTCTGATTCATACCGTAGTGAAAATAACATGCTAAAATGATTACATGAAAATGCTGCAGAAGCATGAAGAGTTGATTTTAACATGGTTAAAATTAGGAAATCAAAACTGTCAGATTTGTCCATTCCTACACCCCATGGAATGGAATGAAGTCCTGGAAAAAGCCATGGCTACTTCTAATGTTCCAGAAAAACATCTACTTCTGTTTCATTGACTACGCAAAAGCATTTGACTATGTCAACCACAGCAAACTATGGCAAGTTCTTAAAGAAATGGGAGTGCCTGACCACCTCATCTGTCTCCTGAGAATTCTCTGTGTGGGACAAGAAGCTACAGTTAGAACTGAATATGGAACAACTGATTGGTTCAAAATTGGGAAAGGAGTACGACAAGGCTGTATATTGTCTCCCTGCTTATTTAACTTATATGCAGAATTCATCATGCGAAAGCCTGGACTAGATGAATCCCATACCAGAATTATGATTGTCGGAAGAAATATCAACAACCACAGATACGCAGATGACACAACCTTGATAGCAGAAAGTGAGGACGAATTAAAGAACTTTTCAATGAAGGTAAAAGAGGAGAGCGCAAAATATGGTCTGAAGCTCAACATTAAAAAAACCTAAGATCATGGCCACTGGTCCCATCACCTCCTGGCAAATAGAAGGGGAAGAAATGGAGGCAGTGAGAAATTTTACTTTATTGGGTTCCATGATCACTGCAGATGGTGACAACAATCACGAAATTAAAAGATGCCTGCTTCTTGGGAGAAAAGTAATGACAAACCTAGACAGCATCTTAAAAAGCAGAGACATCACTTTGCCGACAAAGGTCGGTATAGTTAAAACTATGGTTTTCCCAGTAGTGATGTATGGAAGTGAGAGCTAGACCATAAAGAAGGCTGATCGCCGAAGAATTGATGCTTTTGATTTATGGTGCTGGAGGAGACTCTTGAGAGTCCCGTGGACTGCAAGAAGATCAAAACTATCCATTCTGAAGGAAATCAGCCCTGAGTGCTCACTGAAAGGACAGACCCTGAAGCTGAGGCTTTGGCCACATCATAAGAAGAGAAGACTCCCTGGAAAAGACCCTGATGTTGGGAAAGATTGAGGGCACTAGGAGAAGGGGATGACAGAGGACGAGATGGTTGGGCAGTGTTCCTGAAGCTACCAACATGAGTTTGACCAAACTGTGGGAGGCAGTGGAAGACAGGAGTGCCTGGCGTGCTCTGGTTCATGGGGTCACAAAGAGCCGGACATGACTAAACAACAACAACACTTGGAATCCTGAACTGGAGCCTACCATGCAGCAACATTTTGTTGCAGTCTTGTTGAGGTACTGCAGCACTCATCATAGAAGAATTGTAGCCAATGAGGTTCTGTTTAGTTCTATAAACCTGATGAATGCGAACTTGCTCCCAGTCTTTTTTATATATAAAAAAACAGACCCCTCCCCAAACTAAGGCCAGTATATTTATGCTCTCCTAATTCTTCCACTTCTTTTCCCTGCATTTGCTTTTTCATCCCAGCATCTTGCTAGGTAACAAACTGCATGAGACAGAACTTCCTCGGGGAATGGTAAGGGATTTGAAATTCACATCACTTACCCTGTAAGGCTGTCAGATGATCAGATAGCTGAGAAACTGGTAATAGCTTAGGCTCTGGTGAAATATGTTTTTCAGTACATAATTACCTTTGTATTTTGTTCCCCTTATCCCTGATTGTCAGCATTTTAATTAAAAGTAGAGGTGGGAGAACCTGGGAAATGTGACTGTTTGTTGCAAGGTGGGGGAAGAGTGGTGGTGATTGCTGTATGGGGGAGATGTTACGCTTCTAGTTGAAACCAGTGTGGCTGCATTTGAAAAAAGTTATCACCTGAATCGACTGCCTTTGTTTCACTATTCAGCCTTTCTGTCCCTTCTCTTCCACTGCTGTCAATGTGATATTAATTCAAGGCATAAAGAAATACAAATTATTGGATAATACCTAAGTAAGACATATGAGGGAGCTGGTATGCTCTATTTCCAGCTGCTAGACAAATGGGTTTCATTTGTAGGGTGGGCTCCTCTGTTTTATGTGTGTGTTTTCCTGGCAAAGGCACTGTGCTTTATACATCTACAAGTTAGGATGCAATTCAACAGGTGCTGCTTTCCCCAGCAATCACATTTAGTAATGGGGAAGCATGTTCGATAAACTGTCAGCTGCCAAAGCTATTTATATTATGTTACCTCTTCCCTTCCCTTCCCTGCCTGTGTGAAGCAGAGATGGGGAGTCTCAGGCCCAGAGTTTAAATACCTCCCTCCAGGTGTTTGGAACTGTCCCCAGGCCACCCACCCAACCCAGTCCTGATTCACATTCTCCTTGAGTGTATTGGCCTGAATGGAATGTGTCTTTAAATGTTTCTTGCTTGCCTGAATGGAAGATAGAGAGGGATGCATGAGTGTGAAGAAGCTAGCCCATGATACAAAGGCAAAATTCACATTTGTTGTTTCATGGATGGCTACAAGAAGAGCTAGTTTCCTTCCTTCCTCTTAACCATCTCACTATTTTCCCCCCCTTCCATTCACAAGGATCCCCAATTAAGGGGATTTAATCCAGCAAGTCTTGGAAAAGTCATTCTCTCAAATCTCGGAGAGTGTCTATTGGTGTGAGATATCCACAGACCAATGATCTAACTATAGCTAGTGCTTTTTTTTTTTTTGCTTAAAAAAGTGAGGTGTTATGGGTACCAGCACAAAATGGCTTCCATGGGCAGCAAAAAGAGATATGGCAGCAGGATCACAAACAAATGCTCTGATAGTAGCCCTAGCAAATTGTCACAAGTGAGCCAGCAGTAAATCACACGGAAGAGGTGAATAACTCTTTACAGTGGTACCTCGGTTTACAAACACGATTGGTTCTGGAAGTCTGTACTTAACCTGAAGCGTACTTAACTTGAAGCGAACTTTCCCATTGAAAGTAATGGAAAGTGGGTTAATCTGTTCCAGATGGGTCCGTGGAGTACTCAACCTGAAGCGTACTTAACCCGAGGTATGAGTGTAATTGGTTCTGGAAGTCCGTACTTAACCTGAAGCGTACTTAACCTGAAGCAAACTTTCCCATTGAAAGTAATGGAAAGTGGATTAATCCGTTCCAGACTGGTCCATGGAATAAAGGTAAAGGGACCCCTGACCATTAGGTTCAGTCGTGACCGACTCTGGGGTTGCGCTCTCATCTCGCATTATTGGCTGAGGGAGCCGGCGTATAGCTTCCAGGTCATGTGGCCTGCATGACAAAGCCATTTCTGGCAAACCAGAGCAGCACATGGAAACGCCGTTTACCTTCCCGCTGTAGCGGTTCCTATTTATCTACTTGCATTTTGACGTGCTTTCAAACTGCTAGGTTGGCAGGAGCTGGGACCAAGCAACGGGAGCTCACCCCGTCACAGGGATTCGAACCGCCGACCTTCTGATCAGCAAGCCCTAGGCTCAGTGGTTTAACCACAACGCCACCTGGGTCCCGGTCCATGGAATACTTAAACTGAAAATACTCAAACTGAGGCGTACTTAAACTGAGGTATGACTGTATGACTTTCCCGCAGCTATCTACATTCCCTCCTCTTCCAGCTTTTCCCCAAGCAATCTGAGACTGCACCTGTGCTCCTCCAGCTTCATGCTCTTCTGGTCCTGGGAGATCGGGGGGAGGGGACCTTTTCACATAAGGAGGGGAAGACACTAGTGCTTCCTCACCAGCATGTCTCACCTCTGCCTCTTGGCCTCCCTCATCCCACTCTCCTGCTTCTGCTTCTGGACTTCTCTTTGCCACAGACTCTAACACAGGCATCCCCAAACTTTGGCCCTCCAGATATTTTGGACTACAATTCCCATCTTCCCCGACCACTGGTCCTGTTAGCTAGGGATCATGGGAGTTGTAGGCCAAAACATCTGGAGGGCTGCAGTTTGGGGATGCCTGCTCTAACGTCTCACTAAGCCCACTTCACTAAGCTTCGGCTTCTGACACCTCATCCTCCCCTGCTTCTCCCTCTGACCACTCATTATCGTCCCACCACCAATCCCTGGGCTCTGAGCCTTCTTCCCTTGGGGGTACCCCAGCTTATTCAACCCACCATTCCTCTGCCTCCAACCAGTCTCTGACACAAATATTCTGTGAATGTATCTATCTGGGTGGGTTAATAGGACTCATATCCGCTGTCCCCACTCCTGTCCTCCATACATTTATCTGAAGGTTGGGATAGAGCTTCCATTTGTTATCAGCTGCAAAACAACGTATTATTTCCATGATCTAGGAATGAGGAAGAAATACAGTTCAACACAAAGGTGAACTGAAATGCAGCTCTCTTTCAGAATTTGCATTTCTCCAAATCTTATGATGCCATTCTCCAGCCATAAAAAGCCATACACAAAGGTACACATTAAGGAAAAGTGCACATAGAAATGAATATACTAGTGAAAATACCTAGCACCCCCATAGAATGGTCTTTGAATTTTGCTCTTATTGATTTGATCTTTAGAGGGACATATTCACCCTACCCCATGAAGAACAAAAGCAGCTTAGCTAGAAGTCAGACAAAATAGCTGAAGACAAAGGAAGCCTTCTTAATAGGAGACCTTTAGTGAGGCTAAGCAGCAAACCACATCCTGGCCTACAATATACTTTGCAGCTCTATTTTCGTTCTGATATTTTATTTTATTTCTATTTTCTCAGCTAACAAAGATTTTATGAGAACAGAAACTGTATTTTCATGACCAAGACCAAGACAATATTAACAATGTATCAAGAGAGGAAAAGATATATGATTATAAAGTGAAGGTTAGATTGGATTAGAGAGATGCTTCTTTCATTGGAGATGTGTTGCGAAGCAACCATGGCAGTCTAGAGTGTGAAAACCAAGGTGATAGAATGATTCAACAGGAAGAATGACGCAATGAAAAGAAGTAAAACAATATGATAAAGATGGAAGATGATAAAGTCTAAAGGCAATGAGAGAAAAAGCCAGAGAAGTAATAACGGGAAACACAGTGGGGAGAAGTGATGGGCCAGCGAGGAATTAATGTAATACGGTTTATGATTATGCTTTATGGGAGAAAGCATTAGGATAATATGATGGAGAGGGAAGGGTAGTAAAAAACATTACCCCAGACCCTAAACTGGAGGATCGTATATTATCTGGACAAAATACAAGACTGCATAAGATGACTAGATGAAAAATACATTTCAAGTTGAGGTGTTGGTTTGAAGACTGAGCTTGTATGAGGCTAGGTAGATAATGACATATATTCAAATATGCCTCATTACAAGCTTTAATAAACTGTAGCTCAACAAAAGCATGATTAAAAAGATGGTTACTCATGGAAAAGTAGAATAATTTTCAATGTGGCTTGCTAATAGGTAACTGTGCACATATTTTAATCCAGAGGTAGGGAACACTTTTAGATTCCCACAGTCCAGCTTTGACAGATGGGCGAGACAACCCACCCGTCCATTGCATCCATAGGTGATATGGTCCATTGTCCATAGGTGATATGGAAAGTGATAGTTTTGGGGCCCAGGAATGCCCAAAGGTCTCCAGTTGCAAAATGACTAAAGAGCCCACATGGTTTGAAGAATGTACAAAATGCAGCAACCTTATTAAAAAAACTAAGCAGGTGTTGTTTTGGTCTACTTTTGGAGGGGAGAATGCCTTGAAATCCTATGTGTAGCCTTGAGAAAAGTGCAGTAGAAATGAAGTCAATGAATGAACAATTTCTTCAACAATATTTTCACTTGCTGCTGAGATTTAGTTTATATTTCACTTCCCTTATTTATTTTTAGATTTTTTTTTCATGTAAAGGCATGAAAGAATAAAATGTTATTGACTTGGGATGGAAATCCTATGAAAGTTGAGGATCAGAGGCATTTTTGCTCTGTTTTCTTAAAGACAACACCTACTTTGGTGTTTCTTCCCTTTTTATGGATAGATATTTGAGGCTGGCCATGTTGCTCTATCTTTTGCTCGCTGAGGCAAAATTAGAAGCTTTGAGCTTCCTGCTGGTAGAAGCTGCTCTCCATTTCTCACTGTTCAAATTCAATCTGATTTCTATCTTTTTCACTAAAAAGCTGTCAACAGAAAATAAGCAATTCCCATCAAAGAGTTATATTAGTTTCTGAGGTATATAAATTCAGCTGCTGATGGGAAAAGAAATAATTTAAATGGTTTTCTGCTTTAATTTGTTTTCTAGGAAACGTGACAATGGCAATACCCCCGCAACACACATACCCCTCGATTTTCTGTGCCGCAAACAATGACAACTCAATAAGTCTCAATTCACAGTAAGATTCCTTAAAGGGATAGAGGAAGGGATGCTAAAAGGTGGTCCCATTTGACTATTCTCAGCTATTTTATTTGGTGACCTGACCTATTTTAAATCAGGTGTAATAATTAAAAAGAAGTTTGCTCCTGATTTGTTTATAAAGAATGGAAGCGATGTGTCAGTCTTTGTGAATTTTATATGAATGTTATTGATCTTAAAGTGTGTAATTTAACATGTGTAATTCATGGTCTTAACCTGCATACACACCATACATTTAAAGCACCCACCAGGAGAAAAAAATTCCTGGGAGCTGTACTTTATTCCTACAGTTTCCATGATTCTTTTGTGATTTTTCTTTTTTTTAATGGGGGAGAATGCTTTTATGGGCTTCAAAAATATGGTGAATATGTAGCCATAATTCCAGGTAAGTGGGGTTTAGATCACAGTCTAATGCTCGGATATTTGGAAAAATGAAGGATCATATGTGATCTGTCTCTCATTCTTAGTGCATTTCACAAAGCCCAAGTCTCATTCCACATACTCAAGTTGATTGAACTGGCAGTTCCAAAGTGGTGATGGGACTGCGAGAAGTGGTTTGCTGGGAGGGATAGAGGCATTGTGCTAGTTTTACAGCTGGAGGGACATTGTTGCTGACCAGGGGGGAGAGGGAGAGTAATGAGGCAACAGAGAGGTCAGCGTGGTGCAAATGCACCAGCAGGGGGCATGTGATATTTGTATACCAGCATTTCATTTTAAAATTTGTAAATTGTTTACAACAACCATTCAATAAAACAGCATAAAAAGGTAAAACAGGGGTCAGCTATTAAAGGTTACAAAATAATAAATATTTCTTTTCTTTTCTTTTCCCTAAGACCTAGAGATATATGAAGCTCCTTCTCACTTCTGCTGTGCTCCAGAAGTAATTTAGGGAACCTGGATTTTATTATCATTCATACTTTTTACTTATATTGTGGGTGGGTGTGGGTATAAGATAGGATGAATTCCAGACTGAGTCTGGAGTAGTTTAGACCCCTATCCAGAATCTTCCTTCACACACACACACACACACATTCTAATACAGCAATGGAACACCTGAGAGGGAGCTTGGTTGGGCAAGGTAGTAGACTTCCTTTCGGCATATAGAAATTTAGAAATTTCTAGAAATTTAGAAATTTATTGATGCTGCAATGAGCATAAGGGGTTCAAATGATTCCTTGCATGTGTTAGCAAACTACCGGTATGTACTCATCAACAGTAAAAAAATAAGAGATAAGGAAGAAGAACACTGCACATCTATGAGCAGAAGAAGACAGAGATTATAACTTTGGCACTAAGCAATACTTTACCTCCTAGCTGGCTTGAATAATAAACCAAGTATTTGTAAAGGTGTTGGATTATTAGAGTAGGAATATGCATGTTTGAAGTCAAATAAAACAACATATGTGGTTGAAAAAGTGTGAATAAAGCATCTGCAAAAGTATTCTGTGCTTGTCTTTTTCAGGTTGTTTGGTGTGTACTTTCAAGTATCACCAGGGTCTTAAAATACCTTTTTTTAGTGCAATGAAGATTACTGGGTATTTTTTTTGGGGGGGGGTGTTAATGTGAGTTTTATAAACAAGAATAATGTTACACAAATAAGTATACCAAGTTTTCTCATGTCATATGTGTACCACAAAAATAGCATAATAAATGTGAAAAATTATCTACAACATATGTTTCATTATTAGTGATCAAGGTATGAGTTCTTGGTTTATGAGTTGGTTTAAACAATTAGGAAGAAGAAGAAAAAGAGAGGAAGAGGAAGAGGGGGAGGGGGAGTGGTGGGGTCAAGTGGTTATGCTTCTATTATTCTACTTAGTGTGTGAGAGGGGGTTATGTCAGCATTATTTGTATGTGCTCTGTTGATGAATACCTAGTTGCATAATGCATGCATTGAAAAAAGGTGTTGATGGAGACACCTGGGTGCCCCATTGCTCTGCAACTCCACTGTACTCCCAAAATATCCATATATTCAGTCTCTGTTATAAGGAGCCCTATTTGTATTGTGCCTAATCATTAATCTTGCAATGCCTCTTTGTGGGTTTCAGGGGAAAAAACAGAAGAGTTTGGCCAGCCTTTTTTGTGATGTGCAACACGGGATTTCAATCTGGATTCTGTTTTGTACTTTACAACAGTTTCGGAATTACAAGCAGGCAAGGTGGCTCTCTGACAGAGCAATTCATAAGCAAGGATGCACTAGTAGGGCTCTTTTCTTCAGCTTCTACTTTTAGAGGGGAAATGGGGTGGAGGAGAGTCAAGAAACAGAAGACTAAAAATGTGCAAAAGAAAGAAAGAAAGTGTGCTCCAGAGAGGATATAAAGTTGAAATAGCTAATCTAAAGCGGCTTGTGTAAAATTCAAGCACTTGTATATGTCCCAATCACCACTCATTTCACCTCTTCCAATAATGGGCAGTAAATTATAATCTTTATAATTATAAATTATATAATTATATAAATTATATATTTATATAATTATAAATTCTAATAAATATAATTATAATTATATTTATATACTGAAATACCAGGGGGTTGTCCATTGCCAAAAGATGATTAAGTAAGTACAACTCATACAATTAAGCAACTGACATTCTTTAATCAGCAGTGATCCATAATTTACAATCATTTTCTTTATAAAAATTGAAGAAATAAGGAAATGCAAGTGATTGTCATTGACATTCTACATGTAAAATCTAATATAGTCATTTTACATTAAAGGGTAAGGCTGCAATCTTAGGCATGCTTGATCACAAGAAAATCCTGCTGAAGTGAAAGGGATATACTCCTAAGTAATAAAAAGTTGTTGTTGTTGTTGTTGTTGTTGTTGTGGTTGTTGTTAATACCCCGGCCATCTGGCTGGGTTTCCCCAGCCACTCTGGGTGGCTTGCAACAGAAAAACAAAACACAGTAATCTATTAAACATTAAAAGCCTCCCTAAACAGGGCCGCCTTCAGATGTCTTCTAAAAATCTGGGAGCTGTTTTTCTCTTTGACATCTGATGGGAGGGCGTTCCACAGGGCGGGTGCCACTATCGAGAAGGCCCTCTGCCTCGTTCCCTGCAACTTGGCTTCTCGCAATGAGGGAACCGCCAGAAGGCCCTCGGTGCTGGACCTCAGTGTCTGGTCAGAACGATGGGGGTGGAGACGCTCCTTCAGGTATACTGGACCAAGGCCATTAGGGCTTTAAAGGTCAGCACCAACACTTTGAATTGTGCTCGGAAATGTACTGGGAGCCAATGTAGATCTTTCAAGACCGGTGTTATGTGGTCTTGGCGGCCGCTCCCAGTCACCAGTCTAGTTGCCGCATTCTGGGTTAGTTGTAGTTTCCGGTTCACCTTCAAAGCGCATTGCAGTAGTCCAAGTGGGAGATAACTAGAGCATGCAGCACTCTGGTGAGACAGTCTGCAGGCAGGTAGGATCTCAGCCTGCATACCAGATGGAGCTGATAGACAGCTGCCCTGGACACAGAATTGACCTGCCCCTCCATGGACAGCTGTGAGTCTAAAATGACTCCCAGGCTGTGCACCTGGTCCTTCAGGGGCACAGTTACCCCATTCAGGACCAGGGAGTCCTGCACACCTGCCTGCCTCCTGTCCTCCACAAAAAGTACTTCTGTCTTGTCAGGATTCAACCTCAATCTGTTAGCCGCCATCCATCCTCCATGCTTCACATGACACTTCCCTGAGAAGCCTCCTTAAAGGACAGAAATATCTTTGCCATTAACAGACTGCTGGCTTTGCTGTCAGATGTTACATCTGATTTGTACATCTCCACCCTTATCTCTTTGTCCAGTAAATGAGTGGTTGGCTTCCTTCGTCTTGGATGGTTAAACTGACTGAGGTTTCCCCCCTCTATTTCATTCCTCACATTTATTAATGCCTTTTCATTTGCAGGGAGAGGTGAGTGGAAGACCCGGCATCAAATAGATTTTGAGCTCATAATGATGGGGTGGCATTAGTATGGAAGGGGCTCTCAAATCTTGCTGGTTGGCCCTCAGGTGCAGGCACACCCATAGGAAAGGTTTGTTGAGATTTGGATATGCCTCTTCAGCATCTTCAGTCACACAAGGTGCACAATGACCATGACATTATCAGCACTGCAGTACTTGGTAATGAAATGTGATGAATGTGTAGAGAGCCATCTGTATGCATTGTCTTGTGTGCACTTGAAGCTTCCCCAGACTACTGTTTTTAAAGATCTCAAAGTGGTACCTCAGGTTAAGAACTTAATTCGTTCCGGAGGTCTGTTCTTAACCTGAAACTGTTCTTAACCTGAGGTACCACTTTAGCTAATGGGGCCTCCCGCCGCTGCTGCCGCACAGCCACCACATGAGTTCTGTTCTCATCCTGAAGCAAAGTTCTTAATCCGAGGTACTATTTCTGGGTTAGCAGAGTCTGTAACCTGAAGCATCTGTAATCTGCAGCATCTGTAACCCAAGGTACCACTGTAATGATAAATAGTGGTACCTCGGGTTACAAACACCTTGGGCTACAAACACTTCAGGTTACAGACTCTGCTAATCCGCAAGAAGTACCTCAGGTTAAGAACTTTGCATGCCGAGGCACCAAGAGGACCCCCCCCCCAATAACTCACACAGACACCATACTTTTTGTTAAGGTTTTTGGCATTAAAATTTGGCCACAACTTTTTTATTAAAATACAATCAAAATGTGAGTAGTTGCTTAGTCATTGGTTCCCAGCCATCTGTCTCCCGCCTGGGACAGATCTGACTCCCTCTAGCCTAGTAGGGGAGTCAGTAAGTAAGCATCCCCTGAGAGAGGACGGGGCAGGGGGCACAAGCCCTACTTTGTCCTCTCCCCAGATGCTCCCCGAGGCTCATGCGTGGTCCTGACCCCTAGCGGGGATAAACAGACAAACATGTGGAGCCCCAGGATTCCTTTAACGAAATACTTCTATATGGCAGCAGCAATCACATGAGGGTCAGGCCCAGCCAAAATCCGTACCCCTCGACCAATTTATTTGAACCAATGCCTAACCGCCACAGAAGAACTGAAGAACAGGAAAACAACAAATTGCAACAAGCAAAAATCCCCAGCAACAATCAAACCTCCAATCAAAGCCAAAGATCATCCAAACCATAGCTGCCAAGTTTTCCCTTTTCTCGCGAGGAAGCCTATTCAGCATAAGGGAAAATCCCTTAAAAAAAGGGATAACTTGGCAGCTATGATCCAAACAGACCCGCCCCCAAAGCCCTGGGTCGTCTTGTTAGCCCTGCTGCAACCCATGCTCTCTCCTAGGGAGAGAACCTGCTTTACCTCAGGATGAGAACAGAAATCGTGCTCTGGTGGCACGGCGGCAGCAGGAGGCCCCATTAGCTAAAGTGGTACCTCAGGTTAAGAACAGTTTCAGGTTAAGAACAGACCTCTGGAATGAATTAAGTACATAACCAGAGGTAACACTGTAATTTTCTGTATTGTGAGTCAAGAAACACTGAGCATGTGCTCATAATGTTCATTAACCTCAGGTACAGCCTTTGTTTATTCATACTTGTCTCTGGGAAATCCCTGTCTACTGCCTTTCGTGGGGAGGGCGAAAAATTTGTGTGGTGGGGGATACCCTTAAAATTTCCTTTTAATGTTAATGCTCTGAACCAGGTTGTTGAACTACAACTCCCATCGTCCCAGACCACTGACCATGCTGGCTGAGACTGTATTGAGTAGTTCAGCAACATCTGGCCTTGAGTAGGCATGTATGTATATGCCTATATAGACAATTCTTTCTTCCCATATATTGAAATGCTGCTTAGTGGTACTTGAATCTGGATCATGCTGCTTGTCTCTGGCCCATTGATCTGGCAGCCAGCTCCCTCTGAGAACCTGAAAACCCAACTTCTTGAGGCCTGGTGCCCAATGGGCCCTAAAAGCCTTTAATGCTACATCAGGGTGAAAGAGACATTGTGTCTCTAGGCAGGACAAAAGACCCAGCACAGTTTCCAAAAATAAAGTGAAAACAAGACCTTCAAAGGGTCTGAAAATCACATCCAAGTCTTTCTTTTTAAGTGTGTTTTTCAGCCGCATATGTGTGCTAGAAATGAGATATTTTGGGGTTACCAAAGTAGGACTTTTCCCAGCAGACAAGCAAAAAAAAGTAATTTAACTCAGGTGTTTCATTTTGCACCTGTAATGCACAGAGAATATTTACTGTGTAGTGTTTAATGGGCCTGAAAATCACACTTCCCCCTAAGGTTTTTGTTGAAGAAGTGTCGGGGCAGGGCAGCAGACTGTATAATCTCAATCCTGTAGGAGAAGAGGATGTATCAGTAGCTACTAAGGGGTTTTCCTTGCTTTTTCTCTCTGTGATGCTTTTTATTCATCCAAACGTATTACTTTTCTTCTTGCCAACTGTTTAGCACATTGAAAAGGAACACTGCAGAGCCTCACTCCCAGAAGGGATTAGAATGACCACAAATCTCATCGCTTTCAGAATGAAATGTAAAGCTGGCTCGCTTTGACCTTGCTTTCCCGGAGCAACAATCATCTTTGCCGACCTGGGGATTCACAGAAGAAACAAACATCTGGTAGGTATAACTGCCACAATTTCTAAGGCATGTGGGGATCTTGATTAGCTCCTTAGCACTGCACAGAAAAAGAAAAGAAACAAACCATCCGTTTTAGTCTATAGATGGGCAGCTGCGGAGACTGGGAAGGCCTCATCCTTTTGCAAAGAGAATATGAGATGGTCCTGGAGTTAAGCCTGCTGTTATCACTCAGGAAAACAGATTCTTCTATTCCAGGAGAGAGCTGTAAATTCATAAGCAAGTCAATGCCATGGTCTGAACAAAAAAGGACAGCACACCCATTTATCTTTTGTGTGAGACCATTTCTTGTAACAGAGATTTAGAGTTAGATAGTGATCTTGGTCCAAATCCTTCCTAACTGCAAAGCCGGAGTTAAACTGGCCTGTTCAGAATTAGTGCTGGCTTCAGACATCATAAAACTTAAATAGGAATCTCATGAGCTCTGCTTCCTGTTCTCCAGGACTTCTTTACATGGACTGGGCATAAAGCCACACAATAGACACTGGATGCTTGATAGCCTTGTGGTTGTAAAGAACAGCCACGGACCCCAAAAGAAAACTACTGGTAGCTGTGATCCTAAACACAAGGGAGCAAGCCGTGTTGAAAACAATTTGACGTATTTCTGTTGATTCACAGGATTGCACTGCAAGCAATCTTTCTTAAACTGATGCAGTCCATATGTTTTGGATAGCAGTTCTCATCATCTCATTGGTCATGGTGTCTGGAGCTTATGGGAACTGCTATTGTTGTTAGTCACCCCCCCCCCCAATGAACTTAACGTCTTAGAAAAATTAAAAACAGACATAAAAACTGTGGGATAAATCAACCCTATAAAACCCTACATAACCAACATGCTTGACTCTAATTAATGCATGACTCTATAAGACTACAGAGTAAGCTGCCCTGCCAGGCTTAGCTAGCTTGCACCCACTCACCTTGGGAGGAAGGATTACACAGCATCTTCAGTCAAGCTGAAGACATATGAGAATAACAAGGAGAAGAATATGCTAAATGGAGTTGGAGTGAGAACACAGGCTTCTTTTACACTGCTCTTTATAGGGAAGGCGTCTGAGGTTGAGCTGTCAAATTGGACAGTGCCACACATGTTATCATGGAAGGACACCATCTCCATGCCAACAAAGTGTGGTGAGTTGACAGCACTCTAAGGAAGCTCTACAGAGACTCATCTACTGCTTTGCCCAAACCTGCAACCTTACCATCAGCCTGACGAAGACTGGTGTCCTGGGTCAGGACGTCATCAGCTCTCCACATATCATAATTGGGGACCACACACTTGAGGTGGCAGATAATTTTGTCTACCTGGGTTCCACCATAGCCAGCAACCTCTCCATCAATGCTGAGCTGGACAAGTATATTCGCAAGGCAGCTATGGCAATGTCTCGCCTCTCCAAAAGGGTATAGGAGAGTGTGATACTAAAGACCAATACCAAAGTGAAGGTCTACCATGCTGCTTTATGGAAGTGAGTCATGGGCAACTTAAAACCATCAGGATTGATGCCTCAATGCCTTCCACATGCACTGTATCAGGAAGGTCTGAGTATCACATGGAAGGACAGAGTTTCAAATAAAGATGGGCTATCCCAAACCCACATTTCTCAGCATGTTCTCAGTCCTGTTTCATCAAAGTATATGCCGATTTGGCCATGTCCTCAGAATGTAAGATGGCATGATCCCCAAGAATGTGCTCTATGGAGAGCTGGCTTCAGCCACCAGGCCTGTTGGCAGGCCAACTCTGTGTTACAAAGATGTCTGCAAATGTGACATGAAGGCTTTCAACATCAACCCTGCCATGTGGGAATCCCTTGCAGAGGATCACAGTGCCTGGAGAAAGACAGTCAGGTTGTATGTCCATAGCAGTGACCAGAGGAGGAATGACCATTGGGAAGAGTTCAGAAAGAAGAAATGCCATGGTGCATCTGCATCAGCACAAGCAGACATCTTCATTTGCCCCAGCTGCAACAAAACATGTCTCTCCCACTCTCCCACATCGGTCTGTACAGCTACAGCAGGTGGCTGTACAATTTGGCACCACCCTCCAAAGCGCAATCCTCCATTGTCTCCCAAGATAGATGGATGCTAATGGCAATGACCATCCACACTGGAATGGAAGCAAAATAAAAAAATTCCTTCAGTAGCACCTTAAAGACCAACTAAGTTTATATTTTGGTATGAGCTTTCGTGTGCATGCACACTTCTTCAGATACCTGTAACTGGAATGGAAGTCACTCAAATAAACTATTTAGGCCTAAGTGCTCCTTTTCAGTTAGAATCATCTTTGAATGGGTGACTAAAAACATGACACTCACCTTCAATAATATCTCTCCTACCCCTCCAGAGCTGAGGTAGAGTGGTAGAGTTTGAGTAGGCCACAACCACCCTTCTAACAGCTTGAGCAACCTTCATATTTATTAGGCCTTAAGATATGTGAGGGAGCTTTAAAAACTTAAGTGAACAAAAGTAGGGCAGGGAATTGTTCATTGCTCAGTATATCAATTTCCCAACAAGCCATTTCAGCCATCATGCCTCCGATGATTCCCAGCTCCTTCATTCCTCGTGATGTGCTGTTAAGTTTTATCCCAAACGATAATGGATGCAAATATTTGTGCCATCATTTAACACTTGGCTGGTTCCATTGAGCTCTTCATCTAACAGTGCGCAAGCAGCATTTGCCTTCATTTCTCTTTCTGTCGACTCTTTCATCTATCTGAAAAATTTATTATGCTTCAGAGAACTGTTTTACTTATGCAAATAAAACAACTCTGGGGTTTGTGGCAAATTAAACAGTAATTGTAGCCAGCTAGATTTTTGTGATTAGGTTAGGAACAGTGCTGTTGATCACAAACAAATGGAAAACATAATCTAGTGTTCTGCATGCTAGAAGCCAAATGATGAAACAGTGCCTTATTAAATCAGCATATAATATTGCACCAACATATTATACACACCATTTAAAACAACTAATAGCATCTTTCCTTTCTCTCTGGAACTCTTCAATAAAAATTTTCAAGGAGTATTATAGCTGTGATCTATAAAGCAAATACTTTTAAACACTTGCCTGCTCAAATTGATAATTGTTGACTATTTGTTGAATGTCATTTTATGGAAGCACAAGAAGAATACAAAGGCTGCAGTCTGATAGAGCATTAGACCTTCAATTTCAGGGTCGTGGGTTTGAGCACTACATTGGCAATAAGATTCCTGCATTGCAGGAGGTTGGACGAGATGATCCTATTGGTCCCTTCCAACTCTACGATTCTGTGATTCATGTGCACATTGGAGGAAGCCCTGTTCAACTCTGTGGTCTTGTAGCATGTGGTCCATGCTATCATTTCTCCATAGCCATTACATACTAAGCTTGGGCAGGAAGAGATAGCATAATTCAAAGCTAAAGGTTCCAGTGAACTGGTTCTCATTTTTTCAGCCTTAGCTTCTGATCCTCGTATCTCCACATCAGTTGGCTGCTGCTTTTATTATTATTCCTCATGGAAACTCACCAGTATTTTAGTGCAAATTTCTAAAACATACATTTTCACCCCTTTTCTCTCTCTGTAATATTTGCACTGGTCTGTCAACACACTCCATGGTACTCTGAGCCACTAGACAGCATAAGAAGAACATAGATCAAGCAGATATTTGGAATCTGGTCCTTGCAGAAATCCAGCACATGGCCTGAAGGAAGACCTCAGGAGGAGGAGCATGGGATGGGGAGGCACCACCATGATCTGCTACGAGGAGCAGTTCTTTCTTCCTTTGCACCATGGGAAGTTTTTTCCTGTGTGAGAGAAAGGGGAACACACTGAGAAAGAGGAAAAGGAGATTTATTGTTGCCTTTTTGTGGGTATGGGAGAGAAGGAAGTTTGGGAAGGTAAAAAACAAAGAACACAGGGAAGCCTTGGGGAAGAAAACTGAGGCATGGAGAAGGGAGATTTGTAGTCAGAGGGCGAAACTCTGAGGAAGGGAAACTAAGACAGGAAGAAGATGTGGTCCAGATGGTAAACTGAGGCAGGGAGTGAGGAGTCATTGTTGCCTTGTAGGGAAACTTTGGGGAAGCAAAACTATAGCAGGCACAGGTGTAAATCGAGTGTGCAATATATAATAAGCATGTGCATATTTGCAAACCAAATTCCCCTAATATAATGCATTTTGTATGTTACTTTTACTAATATACTTTTACTAATTTTTTGTGTGTGCATAATTTAGCCAATTGTATGCATCTTTGTACACATTACTTGGTTGGAGAACTGGACAGCAAAATTCTGAGAAGTGTGAGCTTTGAAGGACGGCTATGGTTCAGTTTGCAGATTGTTTTGGAAAGTGTGAATTAGGTCCCTTTGTCTTTCTCACCTATCCTCACATAGCAGCCATGGGAGACTCAGAGGGGTTCACAAGTTGTAGGGCTTTGCACAGCCCCACTCTCCAGTTGATCCAGGGAACATCAGACCCAGATCTGACCTCAAAACAATATGAGCTAATGAGGGCTAATGTTTAAACAGGGTTTTTAAAATTCTAATTGAACATATGGTTGGGACTGGGAAGGAGCAGTATGAGAAACAAACCCATTCAGCCTATAGTAGAATGGAATCCTCCACTGACCAGCTACTGAGTGGGGGAGTCAGTTCCGCAGGGTGCTGTTTTGCAAGTGTCTTCCCTTTGTGGAGCTTTCCAGATGGTCATTGGAGGAGTCAGTCATGGTGGGGTCTGTTTCCCTAGTACATTCCCTGCATGGACACTGGTGAAGCAGACCTCTCTAACCTTCTTGCTCAATTCCTCACTCCCTAAGAGCTTTGGATTGCTCTAGGTACCCCAACCAGGGTCAAACTGGTGCTGTCTTGGCCAAAACCCAGATTCCCCGAAATCAGCTCAGTTCTGATGAATGGACCCACTGCAACCTTCTCATAATGCTGTTTACATTGAGAGTGATGATGCAATTGGTTTCAGTGGAGGTTTCTTTCCCTATACCAATAGCAGCTTCAGGCAGAATGATTTTATGAACTCTGTCTGGAGTGGAAAGGGTGTAAAATGACCCTCTCCACCCTCTTGTCATGATACCCTCACCCCTCCCATGGCTGCTATTTACATTTTTTAAACCAGGAATGTTATATTGCTGATTTGGTTGTAAATCTCAGCAAAATGGGAAACACATCAAAGGACTTGTCATTTTCCCCTTTTGCCTCTCTGTATTCTCAAAATAAGAGCACTCCCAACTATCTAGCTGTATTCTCAAAATTCGATTTCCTTCTTTGTATTAAAATGTTATCTCCAGTCATTAACAGGCACTCTCTTGGAGTTCACAGCCACCGATAACAGCTATCTTGCATGGTTTGGTCGGATTTATCTTTATCTTTTCACATTCCATTCCTGCTTTTTTATTGTTTTCTTTTATATTCTCCCTATTATCGTTGAAAGATATAATCATCTGAAACACAAGAAACCCTTATATGAAGTGACTGTTCCCCTTCCATATGCCAAAGGATGCCTCTTATAAGGGGGTGGAGATCAATTGTGGTCACCTACCAAAAGCTCTGTTCATCAGAATCAATATCTGTGGCCTATCTATAGCAATGAACAGTTTCAAATCAGTTCATACTTCAGGATGCTCCCCAAATTTTCCTTATCTTAATTTATCTGTGGGTCATGGAGTTTTGAATAACCTGGTCATGTTTCCAAAGCAGAACCAAGACATTAGGAATCCTCCATTAATCTCCTTTATATTTCCCAATTTGGCACCAAGTATTGCACACATTGTGTGGCTAGCTTTCAGTTCATTTGTTTATTTCATCTGCATTGCCACTATTCATCGATATGACTCTGAAACAAAGCAGCCTCAGTGTGACCATATGTACAACAGTAACAACAGGGTTGAAGCCAACTGTGCAATATATTTTGATCTAGCAGATGCCTCCACTTTCACAGCAGAGGGAGGGAGACAATTTTTGGGGTCTGCCAGTGGCCCTGAATTTCTGCCTTGCATTGAACAGGAACTTTTTGGAGGGAAATAACTTTTCTAGAAAACAGCCTGGAGGCTCAACAGGATCTGAACTGGCCTAGAATTAGGTTAAGAATAACTTGAGTATGGGGTAAATGCTTCAGGGATCTGTTTAGCCCCATTTTGAGATTCCCTTTGGGTTTCTCCCCATCTGAAATACATGCTGTTGCAATTGAGTACTTGCAATGGATATGTACTAAGTATTGGTGCTTGAAAAACAGAATTTACATCCCTGTGTCTTGAATTGCTCAAATGGTACTGGAATTAATCAACTCAATCAGTCATCTCTTTAATAACCATTGAAATATTCCTACCATTTTTTAATTTCTTCCAGTGACATACTTTATTTCCAATCTAGTAACCTAAGGTACTGTTAAATAAAAATAAAAATGATTGTTCAGGAAGAACCTATTGGGTATTTGGAAGATAGATCAAATAGTCATGTAATTAGCTCAGAAATCAGAAGAATCAAGAAATGCCTTTTTCATATTAGTATATTCTTTGTAAGAAATTTGTAGATATTTAATTAACATTTATCAAAATAGCCTACAGCAAATTAAATATTAATTGCTCAAATAGTGACATTTAATGAGCATGTTCAGTGATAATAGACTTGCAGGCTATACAGCTGTTAAAAACTATACCAAACATGATCTAGATAAAGCTTTTCAACTCTGAAGCACTTAAAGCAGGGATTGCCAGTCCTGACATCATCATGACATCAGATGGTTGACAGGTTCGCAGCTCCACTCAACTGTCAAACTTGGTCCACAGAAGATGGGGGAGATAATTATTTGTCCCACTGACCAGATTCTGTTGGCCACCCATGAAGTAAAGGGTAAGGTTTTTCCTTCTTTTGGGGGGGGGGTAGGGTTCCTGCAGAAAAAGAATGAGCAACTTTTTCATCTCCCAATTTTATTGGTCCATGTGATACTGTGATCTATAGGTTAACAACAACAGCAAGTGGGCTACCCACACCATGCTCTCTTGTCTGAATACGATAAACAAATAAAACATCATTTTAAATCCATTTGCTGCAGCGACCTCTCTTGCAATGGGCTTGCAACAAGAAGTTAATGCACAGGGGGACTAAAGTGGAAAATATATATTCCACAGAATAAAGTTTGCAAAGAATTTTACAACATGTTCTACAGTTCTGAGATGTGAAGCTCTGTGACTTTAAAAGATATGATTTACCCTGAATCAAAGCCACTAATGGAATCCGGAATCAGCCTTGCAGAGCTAGTCTAGAATTGCACCAGACCAAAGAGAAAAGAGGCGAGAGGTAGTAGGAGAGCACATCTTAGCTTTATATTTTCGAATGTCTCAGATAAAGTGTTATGGAAGTAATTAAAGGGATGCGTATTGCCTTGGGAAAAAATGTATCTATGATGATTCATAATTTCAAGGCCGGATTTCTGAGTCATTGAAAAAGAATTGTGCCCTGAAGATTTCAGAACTCCCAAACCAATGCAATTTATTTTCATAGAGCATCTATCATACGAAGAAGCCCAATGTGCTGTACGGGGAGTGAAGTGGAAAGGGAGAGAATATATTATGGAAGCTGAATGCAATATGATTCCAAGAAATACAAAGAAACAAAATGAAGGGCAGGGAGAACATAAAGTAGCACCAGGAAGAAAAGAAAGGTGCAATTCAATATAACTGGAAGTTCATTAAAGGAGAGTTGCCATGTGGGAAATGTCTTAAGTCCCAACTCATTCACTTGTAGCTGATTAGTTCCAGCATATGTGTCTGGCACTCAATTAAAAGTGGAAGAATGTCATGGTCGGAGACTTCTCAAACTTTCTGATAGTGAATCTCTTTAAGGCAAACATTCCTTATATCATACATCAGGTACATGAAACCACAGGCTTGCAGGCCAAATGATGTCATCCAGGCCTCTCTACCTGTCCCTCAGGTAGACTCCAAGTCACATCCCTCACCAGGCCTGCTTTGCACTTTCCTTGAATGCCACAAATCTACCATTTTTCCTTGCGTTTATTGGCATTTCACTCAGAATGTTTACAATTTTTCTTTTTTTATTATAATTCTTTTCATTATTATTATGATACATCTCATTTCTTTATCACTGTATTATATTTTTAAGGGAAAAATCTCAAAGCACTTTACAACCCATGTTTAAACATAAAATAAAACAATCCAGAATAAAATATGACTGAAGGAAGTCAAATATAAAGTATACATTCAAAGCAACGTAATTAACAGGAAACTGCAATATTATCTTAAAGATTTTGGAATAAAACATTATGAAGTGAAATATAAAATGCACATTTAAAACAGCATAATTAGCAAGAGATCTAAGGATGACAGAGATCTAAGGGTGACAAAGACCCTGTACAGCCTGACTCTCAGCAAGAACATAAGAATAAAACCTGGCCCCATCTCTCAGTCATGAACAATTGAAGCATAGGACCAGGGAAGGAGTGTGTGTGTGTGTGTGTGTGTGTGTACGTACTGTAGGTCATTTTAAAAAATGATAGCAGCCGAATAAGGATAAAAAATATTTTGATTTTTTTATGAGAAACTACCTAATTCACATTCTTGAATTAATATGTGAACAAAAATTCAGCCACCCTTCAAAATTTGCACTTCTTCAGATTTTGCTATGCACTTCTTCAACTACCGCGTACCAACATGTGCATAAGAGGAGAAATGTATATATTTATGAAAACAACTTACAAAAATGCATTATGGTAGGGGAAACTGTTTGCAAAACTGTGTGCATCAAAACTGCTTATAAAAATATGTTTGCTAGGAGAAATTCATGCTGAAATGCTGATGAATCTTCAAAATGATTTTTTTTAAAAAATTGCTGTAGGAAAGTAGAGAACTGAATTTTAGATTGAACTGAAATTTAAAATGAGAAACTGGGGGATACAGAAATGCAGACATTTGTCAATCTATATGCCAGGAACTTCACAACCATTTAATGAAACAGTCGAATAATGTACAGTGGACCCTTGGGTTACATTACCTTCGGGTAATGTAACTTTCGGGTTGTGAGCATGGCAAACCCAGAAGTTTATACTTCTGTGTTTCACCGCACGTGTATGTGCAGAAGCAGCACCTCTAGATGCTGACTTTTCGGGGTATGTACGGACCCCCAGAACGAATTAAGTTCATATTCGGAGGGTCCGCTGTATCCTTAACCAATGTATAGGTCTCCCATCAAGTATTAAAGATCCTTGAAAGATTTAGGTAGTTAAGCAATAAGCATCTTTTTTTGCTCTCAAGCAGAAAACAGGCAACTATAAAGAGTTGTAGAATATCTGAAATGAATGCTCTACAAACTGCTGAATGAAAGTTCTTCAAGGGTCCACTCTCTTCCCTATTCAACATCTGTATGAAACCATTGTGAATGTGAGCTGTCATCTGGTCATTTGGATCATGAAATCATTGGTATGTTGACAACATGCATCTTGCTCTATCCCCTCTCTCCATTCCATCTGAGTCAGGAGAGGCTGTGATGGTGTTGGAAGCAGTGCCCGGAAGCAGTGAATGTGGGAACCAGTAGAGTGAGTCTGAATGATAATAAAGTGAAGGTGGGTGGTTCCCATGTCTTGGAATTATGCTATGACCTGTCCCAGGAGTGGTTGCACTCCATAGCTGCCAAGTTATCCCTTTTTTAAAGGGATTTTCCCTTATGCTGAATAGGCTTCCTCGCGAGAAAAGGGAAAACTTGGCAGCTATGTTGCACTCCTCCTGAAGGAACATGTTTGTAATATAGGAGTAGTTCTTGATTCCAACTTGTAGGATGAGTCTTCAATGGCTTCTGTGGTCAGGAGTGCTTATGCCCATGGCATAGCTTCAGTTATCCGTGCTCTAAAGCAATGTGCTCTGTATAGAGTCATATGCTAGGTGCCATCTTTAGATGCTCTCACAGATTTATTTATTTTTTGCTTTAATTGTGCCAACTGTATTTTACACAGCACTTACACTTCCTATCATTTGCAGTGAGATTACATCTATGGAATGAAGAGTGGGCAAAGGTTGTCTGATGGCAGATTGGCCTGTTTTATGCTTGAACCTTGCCTTTTTCCCCTGCCATGGTTGCACAACAATCATATCATTGTCCAACTAACTTACTGAGACCTAGTTCAAAACCAGAGCAAGCAGATAATATTTTGTTGGCTATGCCTACTGCAGTTTCGTCTGAGATTAAATATACCCAAGGAATTCCTCATGTACAGCTGCATTCCCATCACTTTCTTCCACTTTCAACTGTCTCCACCTAGACTAGACACTTGTTCCATGCCAGCATACCTGCTGTTCCATCTGCTTAAACTGGGAATCTCATAGAAATATTAGCCCTCACAATAAAGTTTTTCCTCAAAGTTTGGTTGACTCATTCCCCAAACTTGCAGATCTGTACTTAGCATTGTCTGCCCCTGTTTGCACAAACAAAAACAAAAAACCCCACTATCTCCTACCTCAAAAATAAATGTGTAAAAGATCTACCATATTTATTTATTTTAAATTGTGATTGATCAAAATGGACATTTCTGCAACTCTCATTTACAACATGTTAAAAGTTCAACACTGTTTTGATCAAGCAGTCTTAAAACTTTCAAAAGTGTGAAAACATATTTATTTAAATACTATTTTGAATACCTTAAAAGCACATTTCAAAGCTGCTCTCCATCTAAATATTGAAGATGTAGCAATTCTTCTCAGAGCATGGATGAAATGAGACAAAAAAAGTCAGTGAGAGACTGCATTTTAAAAGCCAGCCTGTATTATAAAGTTATTTAAACTCTCCCTTTTTTTCCAAACCCAGCCCTAAATGAAATGTTTAATTCTCTTTAAATGTGTGACACCATCCATCACCATTTTAGTCAGACACATAATAATGTATAATCTCAGCTTGCTGTCCACTTGTAAAAATAGGAATAGACTCAGTGAAATAAGCAATTTCCCCACAGAAAATTGGAAATTCTGCCAACCAATTCCAGGTGACTTGCCATCAATCAGTGTTAGATTCTCCCAAGCTGTTACTGAAGGGTATTGCTATAAGTGTAGGGCTTCACCTGGTGACTAATGGCACATAACAAATACATTCAAGAACTATAGAAATCCTAAGATTCTGTAATTGTCAGTTAACTTTCAGCAAAGACCTTCTCGGGGATTTGAAATAAAATAAGATTCCCCCCACGCACCCATTCTTTTGCACTGATATAGTAGCCATACTTTTGCTTCTTATTATAACATGCTTAGGGAGAGACAAAATTGTTCTAAGTCTCTGTATCATCATGCAGTACCATCACAGTTTATTGAGGCACAAAGCAGACCCTTCATTATCTGCAGGCTTAATGTGTGTCTTTGTCACTACTGGCCTATTTGTATTCCAGTAATTATTCTGAATTCAAGCTCAAATAAGTTCCAGCTCCCTGTCAAACTTTTAAAGTACTATTATTAACATTGGGAGTTCAAATTTCCAGAGCAACCCCCCCCTTTTCATTTAAATTAATGGCAAGTGTATGTAAAATTCATTAACTCTCCTGTCTGCTCACATATAGAGACAGAGTAACTGTGAGTTTACTTTAGAGATGGAAAAATATTGGGCAGATAAGAAATCTTGAATGAGCCGAACTAGCATCAACCAGAGAAATTATGATGGATTTGTGATAGGAGACTTGCAGGGTAGCAAAATAGGTTTGTCAAAGTTGAAATCCAATTGGATATGAAGCTAAGGCTCAGAAAGTACACAATCTGAACCCCCTAGATGAGCATCAAAGGAGTGGGTGGAAAGAGGTGGAAGAAAAATTGAAAACTGGGAAGGCTTAATCCTGCAATCAGAAGTGTTTTGACAGATATGTTCATGCACAACCCACCTAGCATTATCAGTTTCAAGTTCATCTCCCATGGCAGGAGTGGGCAGACTGCAACCTTTTGGGATCTAGTTTAAAAAACAAAACAAAACCTGAAGCTTGAAAGCCACCAACTGCAGCCAGGTGGAAAACAGTGGTTCGGCTGGGTGTAAGCTAAGCAGTGGTGGCTGGTTCCCATTGATCCTGGTGGGATGGAGGCAGAGAGGTCAATAGGAAGTGGAGCTAGAACCAGTGATGGCCATAATCAATTAGGCAGAGCCAACCAAATCTAGTTTTGCCCCGTCCTCTTCCTGATGTTTTCTACAAGGGGCAGCAAGCGCTCCAGTTGGAGAACAGCTTTTACCGAAGGTGTCATGGACTTTGAAGAAGCACGAACTCAGGGTGAAAAGGAGAAATGAGCCAAGAGGAAGGCACGTTTGGCAAACCCTCACCGTGATCAACTCCTGACCTGAAACCTGTGCCCCCTCTGTGGAGAGATGTGTGGATACAGAATCGGCCTCCACAGTCACTTACGGACTTGGTGTTAAGACCATATTCATTGAAGACAATCTTACTCAGCTATGAGTGATCGCCAAAGAAAAAAGACAAGGGGCAGCACTGAGATGAAGGAAGAGATAGATGACAACCAATGCTACCCCTTTGACTGGATGTAAGTAAGAAGGCAGGCAAGTGGAGGGCAGAATGAGTTGGTGAGGTAGCAGCCCCCTTGTCCTAATGGACCGATCTCAACTGCTGATAAGATAATGAATAATTCAGTTCTAGAATCAAGTCCATTAATCCTTTCACATAAAAACTGCATGTTCCATATCCCTAAACATGCTCTTTCAGCAGCCTAATTTAGGAGTAGAGGCAGTGTGGAGGTAGAGAAAGTTTTTGAGATGTTGCTACTGTTAGACAATTGGGAGTCATTTTTTTGGAGGGGATATCTGTTTACAGTTTTCCTCTCTCCAACCTTGGCTGTGGTCCCTACTGCAATACTATTTACCCCAGCCCCAGTCCTGGACTCTCTGTCTAACTCTAATGAACCAGAAAGCTTCCCAGTCAGAGGAGACAAATACTGTGCAGCTGGATTAGGCTAGTACTGGGAATTTGATGTGCTAAAGGGAGAAGAAGAGAAAGCAAGCAAGCAAGAAAAAACATCAGCTCAAGTATTCTCTGAACCAAGGCAGAAGGGGGGGCACAGCTCTTCTTCAAGGGATAAATTAAAATACTGTCCTCAGCACAAAGGTTCTAGCCGAGGGATGGATAAATTTGATTTAATTCACATTTTAATGGGAAGCTCCTTAATTCACAATTCTTAAAATGCAGCCTTATTGCTGATAAGGGTCCTTTTAAGTTGCACCCAGGCAAGGACAAAAGATAGTCTAAACGACACCGGGGTTGAGTTTCAGAGAAAGAGTTTTAATCTCTATATAGAGAGACTCCTGATGACAAGCTCACGACAGGAGTAAAGAAACACAGATTGCAAAGCTTCTTTATACACTTCTTTGGGCTCTTTCCCCCTCCTCTGTAAGAGTGTGCACGCAAGGGGTCACGCACGCAAGGGGGTGTGCGCATCTTCCTGTATCCAGTTGTTCTCATAACCACACATTACGCCATGTGCGTAAACACATGCTGACTAATGCTGCCCCGGTGCCTGCCTCAAGCAGCCTTGGCTTATCTTGCCTGTTCTGCGCATCAGACTGCGCGTCAGACAAAGCCAGCCATCATCCAGCCTTGAGCTGGGCATCCTGTTCCTTTTTGCTTTGCCCTTTGACACACTTTGGTGCAGAGACACAGAGGCACTGAAAGCATTCTAAACAAGACATCCCAGGGCTACAGCCATACAGTCAGAATTCATACAATGCAAGCAATGCAAACTATAGGATCCGATTTGGCTCAATAATACAATTAGCAAATCACTCCTCCACATAACCAACAGGCAAAACCAAATGAAAGCTAAACTTCAAAATTTGCACTTCTCAAAAATATGCAGTGCAGTTCCCCAACCAAACAATATGCACAAAAATGCATGTGTTAGGAGGAAGCATGCATAAGAATGCATATACTGGTGAAAATAACATACAAAATTTATTACATTAGGTGAAATTTCTGGCAAAAAAAAAGTATATTAGGAGAAATCCACACTAAAATGATGATGAATATTCATGAGGACTTTTTTCTTAAAAGAAATTAAAATAAGAAAAAAATCAAATTGTCACAGAAACGTGGAGAATTTAATCTACGTTTGGAAAAATGAGAAACGGAGAGAAACCAAAATTGGCAGAGTCTTATATCCGTACAGCTGAAATGGAATAAAAATGGCCACCTCGCCAATGCACTAATGAATTGGGGGGTGGTTATTTTGGCTCACCCTTAATGTGTGTGTGCATGTTTTGAGGAGTTTACAATATTACAGAGGGGAGAGAGAAAGACAGCTGGAAATGGCACCATTTACCAAGTAGTGCAGCTAAAGGAGACACAGCCAACCGAGTTGTTAATTTGCTTTTCTCTCCTTCTCTTCCACTGTATCTGAAAATAAAAAGTGTTATGTATTGAAGTCACTGTATATAGTTTTCCCTCAGGTCTGCGGCAGTTGTTTTAGGAGGGAACTTTAGGAGGGAATTTTGAATGGTGTTTTGTTACATTGTTTGAGCCAGCCTCTATAAAAGCAGGCTGGCTCAGCACTTCACTTCTGTTCTGTTCTGACTCAAATAAAGAGCTGTTTGGAGAATTGCTGTGTCGTCTGCTGCTTACCCACAACTTAACACAAAGGCCTTTCCTTTCTCAAATACTAAAAGTCTAGAAGCCATGTAAATATTGACAATGGTGAAATGAGACCACTTTATCAAAGGAATGAAAAGAAAACCATCTTAACCCTATAGACACAGCAACATGGACAGCACATGTTAAAGATATCAAAGTTCATGTGCCCATTTCAAGGTTTTAAACGTCAGATATGAGGAACCTTTCTTAGCCCCCATTTCTTTTTATTTTCAAAATGTTCATTGCTAAACGTATTTTGATATTAGTTTTTTTTCTGAGCTGGGGACTGTGTCACAGCATATATATATATATAGGGACCCAGGTGGCGCTGTGGTTAAACCACTGAACCTAGGGCTTGCTGATCAGAAGGTTGGCGGTTCGAATCCCTGTGACGGGGTGAGCTCCCGTTGCTTGGTCCCAGCTCCTGCCAACCTAGCAGTTCGAAAGCATGTCAAAATGCAAGTAGATAAATAGGAACCGCTACAGCGGGAAGGTAAACGGTGTTTCCATGTGCTGCTCTGGTTTGCCAGAAGCGGCTTTGTCATGCTGGCCACATGACCTGGAAGCTATACGTCGGCTCCCTCGGCCAATAATGCGAGATGAGCGCGCAACCCCAGAGTCGGTCACGACTGGACTAATGGTCAGGGGTCCCTTTACCTTTACCTTATATATATAGATAGATAGATAGATCTAGGTATATAAATAAAATCAGCAATTAAAAACAAAAACAAATTATACATAATAAAATTAGATGTCAAAATTACATGCCTGGGCTGGGCAGCTTGCTGAAACAAAATGTAGATTTGCTAAAACAAGCTATACAGCAAGGTGCCTGCCTAAGATTAATAGCCAGGGAGTTCCAAAGAGTAGATGCTGCTACACTGAAGGATCTATTCCTTGCACATGAGTAACAAACATAACGTGGCATTTGTAAAATCCAATAAATAGCTATGTTCTGCTCCAGAGATTATTTCACAAGGTGCAGATCTTATTATAATTCACAAAGATCTAATTCCTCAAGCATATTTCCTTTCTTTCTTTCTAAATTACTGCTACTATGGTATTATTCTGTTTGGTATCTTATGTGTGGCATTGATCTGCTGTCTTACATGGTTGCTTGCAGAATCTATAATGAATAAAGTGTGGCACTGGAAGGGTGGAGTGTGGAGGAGAAATTAATGGGAGTTGTCCGTGAGCCAGAGTTATAACAATTAAACATCAGGCTTCCACTTAAACCCCAGGTTTTCTTATCCCACTGCAGTTTCTTCCTGTTTACCATTCACCTGCCCTGGGCCTTAATAAGCACTAGTCTCAGGCCTGTGGATGCTGTTCTGATTTGAAATTTGAAGGCTTCCGCTCATAATGAAGTGGTGCCAGTGACACAGATCTCCTAATCAAGCATTTAATAATTTTTGCTTTGCATCTCAGAAAATGTCTTTCATTAAAATTCTCCTGCTAGCAGCCACACGCCAGGCAATTATTTTTGAACAGAGGATTTCAAAGTCTGAGTAAATTAAGTGGGCTCTGTTCTCAAAGCAAAACTGCCCTAAGAGGATCATTACATTTAAGAAATAGCAGACCTGAACCGATATTGGTCTCCTTGCCTCTTCTACATGTGTGTACCTGTAATTCCAATGAAAGTTAATGAGAGGTGAGTGCACCTGTTAGAGCAGGTGAGACCTTTAAAATTCTCCAAATAGAAGGAACAGCTTGAATTTCACTTCTGGGCCTTCAGAAAGGAAATGGAAAGCCATGGTGGCTAGGAAACAGCAGAGACAGCTTTTCCAGCATAATAAGAATTTGGTTTATTATATTATGGGACACTTGATTATTCTGGAATCACTGGCAGTGAAAGGAAATCATATTCAAATAGAATTCTCCTTGGTGCATTAAACCGCCCCTGTTCAGGGCAACAATAGCCCTAGAGCAGAGAATATAAATACTCTCTAGTATTTCTCAGTATTGTTGACACTGACTGGCTTTCCAGACTTCAGACAGGGTTCTTTCCCAGTTCTCCTGGAGATTCTTGGGCTTGAACCTGGGACCTTTTCCATGAAAAACATGTGGACTACTGCCGAGGGATGGCTTTCCGCCTTGAGCCAGCTGCCAATGAAAGATGGGAAGGGAAAGCTCACCAGATACCCAAATTCCTCCTTGGATGCCCACATTACCTGCCAGCTGTCACAAAGGATTTACCGTAATATAACAATCAGCCAACTACCCAAATGATGCTTATATAAAAAAATCCCACATAAACACTAAGTATAAGAATATAAGTTTGCCACTTCTCCCCACTATTTTTTCTCCTTCCACAATCTTTTTATGTGTATAACACTACGGTCTCACATCATATGTAACTGCTGACATATTAGAACCCGAGAAAAGAGACAATGCATGTACTTTTGTTATATATATATGAGCTCTTTGGGACCAGCAGGGTTTCATACCCAACCTGCCCAGAAGAGGCTGTGTAAGTTGTTTTGGAAGTGTTCTCCAACCTGTTTCACAGGGGCTGACTTATAGAGGTGCATGCCCCAATCCTCCCTATTGTCCAAACATCTGAAGTGCCTCTCCATCTTCCTTCATCCCAGATAGGGTTAGGGCAAAACTGTACCTGCCCAAGGCTACAATTCTCAGATTGGTTTAACAGTCAATCCTTCTTACGACACTTTGGGAACTGTGTGAATGGAATGGGGGTCTCCTAACAACTCTGAACAAGGTATAGTTCCCAGGATTCTTTGGAGCAAGCCATAAAAGTTTGAAGTGATATGATACTGCTTTAAATGCACAGTGCAATGGATTTAAACCAGTGTGTCGTGGCATCCTGGGGTGCCTTGAATGATGGTCAGGGGCGCCATGAGCAACACTGGCCTCTGACCTTCTTTCCTTCCCTCCCTCCTCTGATAACCGCTCCTGTCTCTGCCTCCCGAAGGCTTGCGCAGCTGTGATAAGCTCTGCAGGAGAATGGTGCCTCTGAGGGAGGGGGGGTGCCTCTCTTTGTTAGCTCAGAGACCAGGGACGGCAGCAGCAGCTGCCCAGAGTACTTCCAATGAGAGGGGAGAGGAGGCTGAGGAAACACTACACAAGGGGGGTGTTCAAAAAAAGGATGAGAGGCTGCTAGCTCTGCAGGCAAGGGGTGTCATAACTGGGCTCCTGAGCCCCACAGGGGTGCCACAGAAAAAAATGTAGTTGGTTAAGAGAGCCATGGACTCAGAAAGCTTGAAAACATCTAGCGTAGTGCATATGGGACGTAAGTTGCATTTCTTTCTGTGAACATGTATTATATAGGTTGTTTAAAATCCCATGTGAAAAATAAAATATGTGCTCATTCAGCTACTTCCCTCCAAAGAACTGGCACTTTTATTCGTGTCATGCAATGTTTGCTCCACACTTGCAAGGAATCATTCCTTCAGTGTGACAGTACTTACTCTATGGAACTCCCTGACTATTGATATTCAGCAGAAACATTTGCTGTATTCTTTTCTACATTTTTAACATCTGACTTGAACAGTATTTTAAACCTATATATTTTACATATTTATGGAAACTACTAAGGGGTTTTTGATGATTAAGCAGTATATAAATCATGTAAAATAAAATAAAATAAAATAAACAACCCCATGTGTGTTAATGATATGTGCAAGGAATGTCTGGAAAAAACCAAGAAGTCAGCTATTTTAAAAAATAGAAAACTGATCCAAGAAATAAACAGAAATCCAAGCATTTTCTTTTTTCCTTATAAAGGTATCATAAAAAAGAAACGGGGGCAAAGAATAATAAAATCTTACTACCACCTTTTCAAAACTCTCTTGTCTGAAAAGCCTTTGGAGGTCAGGGCTAACTTAAGCCTGTAAAATGAAAATGCTACCACACCACAATCAAATAACTGTCAGGCACATTATTTCATTTGGTTCCATCCCAGATCTTAAGGGACCATTGCTAAGCTCCAATTTAGCCGAAGATTAAATAAAAACTGATCAAAGATTTATAGAATTCTGAAGTGATACTAAACAGGCTATCCCATGCCTGGAGAGGTTTTAGTGTAGACGTGGTGAGCTTCATTAGTAGGTTCAGAAAAATAATAAATCTGTTGTTCATGGAACCTAGCAGTGGAAGACAGTTACAGTAAATGACCTTTTTTGCAGGGATGGGGTTAACTGTCTGTATAAGGTACAATCCACAGGATAGCTTAGTCAGTAGAGCATGAGACTCTTAATGTCAAGGTTGTGGGTTCAAGTCCCACATCAAGCAAAAGATTCCTGCATTGCAGGGGGTTGGACTAGAGGACCCTTGTGGTCCCTTTCAACTCTACAGTTCTATGATTATTTTATCGTTTTTCCCCTAACCCTGATGGTTATGTTCAGCCACTACTGTTGGAGACAGCACACTTCTGAATACCAGCTGTAGGAAACTGCAGGAGGGGAGAGTGCTGCTGTGCTCAAGTCTTGCTTTGAGACTTCCCAGAGGCCGCCTGGTCTGCCATGGTGAGAACAAGATGGTCCATTTCATAGAATCATAGAGTTGGAAGAGACCACAAGGGCCATCCAGTCCAACCCCCTGCTGAGCAAATGTGCATTATGGAATTGTGGCTTTCTGAAATATAGTGGCATGTCACATCAATTTTCATTCCCAACAGTTGGCATAGTGCAGAAGCGCCAGCTTGCAAGCATTTGGGGGAGGGACAACGTCTCAAGCATGACGTCAGGACATCAGGAGGAGCCATGTAGAGAGCAGCACATCTGTAAAACTCTACAGAAAAAAATCTTTATGCCTTTACGTATGTACAATCGCACTGGGATATTTTCTTCTTTTTCACTACCCCCCCCCCCCGTGCTTATCAATAAAGTAAAATAAGCTGCGGCAAACTGAGGATGGACAAAGTTCTATACAGAATTCAGAAATAAACAGTAGTAGTAGCAGCAGAATGTTAAGCACCTAGGGATTCCTAATGTATCAGTTCTATGTTGGAGGACAGGGCCAGGCAATCTGAAATTTTGACATCTAGTGACAGTAGCTATGAATATTTTGAAAGCATCTCCAAGTACAAGCAATTCCCCATTTACGCTGTGGGGGTATGTTCTGAGGCACCGTGTGTTTATATTTGAGACACCATTGACAAAGCCTGCAAACACCTAATTCTGCCCCATTCCACCCCTTTTGGTGATGTTTTTGGGTCACTTCTAGGTTTGGTGCAATGCACCTGTGTACGGTCACACACATATCGAACACACATAAATGGGGGGTTGCCTATAGTCTGTAAGATACAGTGTTATGGTGACCACCTTAGTGCCCCAAAGGCAAAAGTGTTTCCTGAGAAATTGAGCATGATGGAGGCCGGTGTGGGTCCAAGATGGATGTGCAACTAAAAGACATCACAAACAAAACCAATAAATAGAACCAGCTATTGTTCATCTTACAGGTGTAGCCTACATACATTATATTTTACATGTCAGTTTCTCATTGCCTGAATTTTCCACATTCATTTACCTATTTCATTATGCAAAGTAATTCATTTCCCAAATGAAATAGAATAACTGAATGTAAAAACAAAACAAAACCCACATGATGTGCACTTACTCCTGTGTGGTCAGGCCATGTGATGCCTTGTCTCACTTCCTCAGTACTAAAGTGAGATGAAACAAACCGTAGCTAGGTTTTTGAGCAGATGGAGTACAAATCCAAGGATTTGTCATAGGGTTCAAAAATATATTGCTAACAAACAAAAGGAAATCTCTCTTATCTCCAGCTCTGTCCACAAGTAGCATCTGTGCACTGGGAGAAAAACAGATTTGCTTTTTTAAAAAAATAGGCATCCAGTCTCAATGGTGTCTAGCTCTCGCAGAGGTGGTAAATCTGGGTTTCTGTTTTAACACATCAGGTTGCCTGTCAAGTCTCCCGTATGCAATATTTCCCTATTAGGGATGGAGAGAAAATTTAAACCTACCTGATTTGCACTTCATGGGCCAATACACAGATCAAAGCACAGCTGTCATTTGAATCTCACATTCTAATTCTGGAATTGGTATCTGTTGTACTTCTTTATTTACTTGCATTCATATCCTGCCTTTTTTCTGTCCTGGAATCCAATGTGATTTACATGTACTTCTCAGGTGGTCTCTCATTCAAACACTGACCAGACCGATACCTGCTTAGCTTCAGCAAGGTGGTGACCTCATATGCTTCCATATCATACTGTTTGCTGGAGCCGTAATTTCTTTGTATTTATACTTGGACTGAGGAGGAATGTTGGACTGGGGAGAGACAGCTGACACACTCAGTGTCTTTGGAGAGCATTCCTGCCCCCCCCCCGGACTAAGCGTGCAGTGAGAGTAGCCAGACAGAAAGCTCAACAACAGAAAGCACAGGGATGATGTAGGATAAGAGAGACGAAGGTGGGGTGGGCTTTACTAGGAGCAACATCATCATTGAAATAAGAACTAGATTCATTTGTCTCTCTGTGTGAATACTGAATAAATTACATGGTAAGCACTCTTCACGTTTTATCTGCTTTTTTGGCTGCCACTGGCAGAGGGATAGGATTCCCTGAACTTTGACAGTACTAGGGTCGGTGCAAAGAATAACACCCCAACAATCCTTCTCTTCCTGGCGCCCCAGCCTCCTCTTTGTATTGCTGGCTCCATCCTTCTTTTCTCCCTGCACCCCCCCCCGCCAATTCCTTCTCCTCACAGGGTGCCTTGAAGTTGCCAATCAACAGTATCTGGACAGGAGACTGCGTCACAGTCTTCCCTAGTATGGACAATGCAATGCATAAGAAGTATGTTTATGTGAGGTCAATGTACCTTTGAGGAGCACAAATGTAGCATTTAGTAGAATAAGATTAAAATCCTGTACATATTTACAGAGTCTAGGGCTTGCTGATAAGAAGGTCGGCGGTTCGAATCCCTGCAATGGGGTGAGCTCCCGTTGCTCGGTCCCAGCTCCTGCCCACCTAGCAGTTCGAAAGCACATCAAAGTGCAAGTAGATAAATAGGGACCGCTCTGGCGGGAAGGTAAACGACGTTTCCGTGTGCTGCTCTGGTTCGCCAGAAGCATCTTTGTCATGCTGGCTACATGTCCAGGAAGCTGTCTGCGGACAAACGCTGGCTCCCTCGGCCTATAGAACGAGATGAGCGCCGCAACCCCAGAGTCGGACACAACTGGACCTGATGGTCAAGGGCCCCTTTACCTTTATCATTAAGTGTCACTGCAATTAGCTGCACCTTCTTCTGAGTAAACATGGACATATTTGGTCAACCCATAAATTCGAGAAACAGTAATGGTTCATTTTGGTTGTGCCAATAATATATAGATAATTCCTGCAAAGCCTAGATAATTATTTCCATAGTGGGTGATAAAGTTTTGGCCTGATGTTTAATATATTCTGTTGCAATTCTTAAATCTGGTCCCTTTTGAGTGAATGCGCTTAGCTTAGTGCTTCAAGATCTCCAGATTAGCATAAGAAGCCACAGAAGCAACAGAAGTGAAATAACACAGTATGTGACCCATTCATCTGAAAGGAATTTGGTTTCTATCCCCCCTTTCAAGTAGGTGCCTTCTCTTCTGTTCAAGTTTATGTGAAATGTAAATAATTACAAAACATTTTAATTTTCCAACTGTCAGTGCCTCAGACTTCACTCTCTCAGCCTCTCCAGTGGGATTTGAGGCTTAGAAAACAGCTCCCTCTGAATTCACAAAACATTATTTTTCATAACGCTTTCCTCCTCTGGAACACCTCCAAAGAAAGCCACTCAAGAGAAATAGAGATGAGGAAAGAAATCTTGAAACTGGCATTTCCCCCAACAATTGTCACAGAGGGTCACCTTGGTTTAAAGCCAAACAGGATATGATTACTGAGAGGGGTAGGGAGGGAAACAATGGCACACTTCTGATGGATGGTCTTAATTCTAGCTTTACAGACACTGTAATAAAGGATGCAACCTGTGCCTTACTGATGCATTAAGGTACACCTCAGCCACCCATGTGACAGATATGAAATATTGGTTACTTCAGGACTAGATTGCTGCAATGCTATCTATGTGGGGCTTCCCTTGTGCTTAATCCGGAAGCTGCAGTTGGTGTAGAATGCTCCCCTTGACTTCTGACAAAAGCAAGACCTTATCACAGGCATCCCCAAACTGTGGCCCTCCAGATGTTTTGGCCTACAACTCCCATGATCCCTAGCTAACAGGACCAGTGGTCAGGGATGATGGGAATTGTAGTCCAAAACATCTGGAGGGCCGAAGTTTGGGGATGCCTGCCTTATCAGCATACGACACCCATGCTAAGCAGTCTGAGCTGGTTGCTGATTTGCCCCTGCCCCTTCTCCACTCTGCCTCCTGCTCTGAACACATTAAGAGTGCAAAAGTTTTCAAGGTTGCCATCTTTTGAGTGCAAGAATTCTGGTACCTGGGAAGGTGAAGTGGGCTGAACTTGGTGAAATATCTCTGAATAACAATTGCTGGTTTTGTGCAGTCACAGTCAGGGCTCACTTCCAGGCTTCCCAAAGGTATCTAGTTGGTCACTGTGAAAGCAAGCTGTTGTATTAGGTGGGCCTTTAGCCTAATCCATCAGGGTTCTGTATCAATTCTCAGTTCCAAATATGCATTATTGTCAAGACTGAACATTTTCAGAATACTTTTGAGGCATTTAAGGAAAAGATTTCAGACATTATTTCCTTTTGCTGAAATATGAAACTTATCTATTTTGTTCAAATAAGGTGTAAAAGGGGGCCTTTGGAATTGTTTCTATCAGCTGGCTTTGGCCATTGTGTTTTGCATGAGATACAGAGACACACAGACAGAGAGAGGGGGGGGGGACATTTACTTTCTGGGGAATATGCTAAACATCTCAGGAACACAAATTGTTGTTTGTTCGTTTGATAAGCTGTAGGAAAAATAATTTAAAATCAGGAAAATAATAAAATTCAAGCTGTCTTATATATATTTAGTTGAACAATGCAAACAATTCTCAGATGTTTCCACTTGGGAAATCTTAACAGGAACATTTTATTGTAGGCAGAGTTTACAGACAGAAGGATTGGCAGGAAGAATAACAAAAAAAAGATATGAAACATTAAAAAATGTCCTTCAGGAGAATTCATTTTGTAAACCTGATCAGAATAGTACATTTGATAAAAGATTTACAGTATACATAAAACAATACAATGTTTCTGTTGAGAACTATTTAAAATGCAAAACCTTTAGTGAATAATGCACCTCAAAGTTATTTCTAAGAAAACAAAACAATACAAATGCAGGAGATATGAATGTTCCTATCAAAGCTAAAATCTTGCTATTTTTTACCAATAAGTGAGTGAAGAAAAAAGCCTTAGGAAATAAACAAAAATGAATAATGTAAGACTAGGGCTAGAGGAGAAATCTGTTCTACTCAGATTCCACAGTGGACTAATACTACTAATACTAATAATTTTATTATTTATATGCCACCCATCAGACTGAGTTGCCCCAGCCATTCTGGGCAGCTCCCAGCAAAATATTAACACAATAAAACATCAAACATTAAAACCTTCCCTATGCAGGGGTGCCTTCAGATGTCTTCTAAAAGTCTAGAAGCCCTGACCCAGATCAATAGAGAGGATCTGGGTCACTTCATATGGGGAGAGGCGATTCTTGACGTATTGTGGTCCTAAGTCATTTAAACCTTTATAGGTCAAAACCAGCACATTGAATTGATCACAGAAACTAACTGGCACCCTGTGCAATTGGGCTACAATTGGTGTAACACATTCAAACCGTCTTGCTCTGGTGAGAAACTTGATTACCAATTTCTGCGCCAGAAATTTCTGAACCATATTCAGAGGCAGTCCAATGTATAACATGTTGCAGTAAACTAACCTAGCAGTTAACAGACCATAGGCAACAGAAGCATAGCTGTCTAGTTTTCCCTTTTCTCGTGAGGAAGCCTATTCAGCCTAAGGGAATTTCACTTAAAAAAAGGGGGAGAACTTGACAGTTATGAACAGAAGGTAAGCTATCCCTGTCCAGATAGGGGTGCAGCTGGGTCACAAGCCAAATCTGTTGGAAGGCACTCTGCACCACTGAAGCCCCCTGAGCCTGAGAGTACCCCAATGGATCCAGAAGTACCCCAAGCTGTGTAAACAGGGAAAGGAAAGCTAGGTATCACCTAATATCCTTCTCCCTTTCTGAGGCTGGAGTGGAAGCCCGGGACCAGTAATCCTATGTTCTCTGTTGCATCTTCTTGTAGTTGCCTTTGAGATGGGTTTCAGCTTTCTGGAGCACAGGTTTCAACCACTCTGTGTATTCTTCCATTTTTCTTGAACCTTTGCTAGGGATGGAAGGACCTTTCAATTTCAGTTTCTCTCAGTTTCTCTTTTTCTTTCAAATTTTAAGTTAATTTCTCCACATTTTCATAACTGTTTGCAAGTCCTGCATTTTTGTAACTTCTTTGAACTAATGTATGCATTTCCGTGTACTCGTCAACATGATATAAGCATTTTGTCCACATTACACAGCTGGAGAATTGCACTACAAAATTTGGAGAAATATGAATTTAAAAGAATGCCTGTGTTTTGGTCTGCATGTTTCAGAAAGTGTGAATTGGGTAGGTTTGTCTTTAAATGCAAAATCAAATTTCTCCCCAATCCCCAGTCTTGCCATGGAGAGCAAGGGGAGCCTCTGGAGCTATGGTAGTTCCTTGGTTAAGACTTTGTCCAAATAAAGTACTATTTTTGAAATCAAGATTTGTTTTTAACTCTCTAGGAAAGGGTTGCCTATTTCATTGATCAGTCCAGCAGGATCTGGCATGATATTGTCACTAAATTAACACTAAATTGTGGTGGCATCACATGTCTTCACAGTTATTTGTAACCCCCAGCTTCCCATCCAGATATTTCTTGCCACCTTTCATGCTCACAGTCTTGCAGAAGTTATTATCAGTTGTCGGAGACGTTTAAAGACAAAGAGTCTCCTCGCAGCATGAAGAATGAGATGGGCAAGTTCTTATGTGTGAAGTTAAGCTTTAGCACAACACACAAGTGCCTGTGAATCAAAGAGGGTTTAATAGGAAATGGCAGCTCTAAGGATGCGAGAGCCAGCTCAGTCTCTTGGTAACAAAAGCCTGTGACAGATCCAGAGGCAGCTTCAAAGCTGCTATCATGACTACATCTGCCAAGCAGCCAGATGCTCCTGCTTGACAATTCCTTTTGCAACTAGGCGCTGAGGAATCATCATCACCGTGTGAGCATTTTCACCCCTCCCATTCTGAAAATCTGGTGATATCTGCTGTTGGGAGGGAACAGTTAGGAATTGTTACTTTGTTGTTTTTCATTCCTGACTCTGCTCTCTGCTGTGTGCTGTGTGCAGTTTAATATCTTCTGTAGACAAGATGGCTAAGTGAGAGGCTGTAACACTCACAAAGTCAGATCTGTAAATATGCAGTAGTTAATAGAAATAAATGAGGAATGTTTTGAAACCTCTACAAATGCTTCTGCTGTTCACTGCTGATTTGGTGCTCATAAAGCCCAGTTATGAGTCCATGATTCCCGGGTGTATGCTGAAGGTGTTCCAGACGTCCTGCCCAGGCATAGGGGCCTAAGAAGACCTGGACAGATCCTGGCATTTACCCACATATGGTAGCAGGCGGATGGTTGCTGGTAGCAGACTGGTGGTTGCAGATGGCTATTGATGGTTGGATAATTGGATGTTTCTGATCCATTTCCATCTGATGCTGCACATCGGAGTTGAGCTGTGAGCTGAAGCTGTTTTTCAAGCTGCTGTTTGATTTACAGAAAGGTATGTTGCTGGCTGCCAGGAAGACAGCAGAGACGCTTTTCCAGTTTGCCTGTTAATTGTGCTGAGTGGGGAGAGAAGTTGCTGAGAGAGTCAAGAGTATTTGGGGTGCATGAAGGGAAGTGTCTTGCTGTTAACTAAACACAGGCATGGCTTCTGCACATTCTGGCCAGATGTCTCTATCTTTTCCTCTCCTTACACCAGAGACCTATCCTACATGGCAGGTCAAAATGAAAGCACTTTTACAAAGGGAAAAGCTTTACCATATTATAGAAGATGACCCCCCTAATGAGGATGATGATGGATGGCCAGCGTGGCATGAGGCAGACATGAGAGCCAGGGGGACAATTATTCTGAGTGTCCAGGACCAGTTGTTGGTCAACTTGGAGAACCAGCAGACTGCACGGGCTGTTTGGAATAAACTTCGAGATATGCATCTAAGACAAAATGCAGGATCCAGTGTGCTTTTCTTTAAAAAGCTGTGTAGGCTGGAATTGCAGAAAGATGGTGATTTGCCCAGCCATCTAGCCCAATTAAAACGTCTCAGACAGGATCTTGTCCAGCGAGACTTAAATATTTCAGAAGCTGTTTTTGCAATGCTTATCATAAACAGTTTGGATGAATCTTATGATGCTGTAGCTGCTCAATTGTCGTCTTTGCCCAATGACCGTCTAACAGAAGATTATGTGTCTAGCGTGCTCTTGAATGAGTGGGATCGCAGACAGACTGCTAGAGAAAGCAGGGACAAGGCTGTTGGAAATGCCTACAAGCCTTCAACAGGGGAAAGTGAAAGTGTTGCAAAAGCTCTTAAAATGCGCCGCTGTTTTTCTTGCGGAGAGGTCGGCCATTTTAAAAATCAGTGTAAAAACTCTTCAAAGAAGAAGGGCAACTTCAAAGGCAAAGGGGGAGGAGGCCGAAAACCCCAAGGGCCAGCTGCATCAAAGGCTTTGATTTCACGCAGTTCTAATCAACTCACACGTTCTGTTTTTGTTGTCGACTCAGGAGCCACAAGGCACGTGGCCAATGATAAAAATCTCTTTCTTCATCTTGAGAAACAGGGAGGAGCAATTCATCAAGCGGATGGAACGACTATTAAAAGTTTGGCTCAGGGAACGGTTTCTTTGCAGAGCCTTAATGCAACAGTTAAAAATGTTATGTATGCTCCTCATTTGCAGGATAATCTCTTGAGTGTTTCTCAGCTAGACGCTCAAGGATTTAAAGTGGTGTTTGCAAACTCTCGGTGTGAAATTCTTCGAGACAACAAACTCATTCTTTATGCTAAGTGTGTTGATGGTTTATATGTATTGCCTTTTGTTACAGGTACAGCTGCTGGAGCAACTAAAGAAACTGAAAAGGCGTGCTGTAATATATCAGTAGATAAGAATGAGAAATTGCATAACCATTGTATTCATGATTATCATCGTTTGTTTGGTCATTTGCATTTCCAGGCAGTAGGTAAAATGCAAAATATGGTTGAGGGCATGAAAGTTCAAAAGTGTCCTTATCATATGAAATGTGTCTCATGTGCAGAGAACAAAATTAAGCAAGCTCCCAAAGGTACAAAATCTGGGAGGGAGGTTAAGAAACCTTATGAGATTGTGCATGCAGACTTGGTTGGACCTCTAGCGCTCTCTAGAGGAAACTCATGTTATTTTTTGGTTCTGATAGATGCCTATTCTAGATATGTTTGGGTCTATATGTTACAAAAGAAGTCTGAAGCCTTCTCTAAGTTTCAAAAATTTTGTGCATGGCTCAGGAATGTTCACGATGAGCATGTACGTTGTCTTTTCACTGACAGGGGTGGAGAATTTTGTTCAGAACAGTTTGAAAACTTTACTGCAGAACAGGGCATAGAGCACATGACTGCCACGCCCAGATCTCCATGGCAGAATGGTTTATGTGAAAGAGTAAACCAGACCTTGCAACAAGGAATTAAAACTCTGTTGCATGATTCAGGCCTACCCAACCCCTTTTGGGCTGAAGCTCTATCGTGTTTCACCTATATTTACAACCGCAGATATCAATCAGCCATTGATTGCACCCCATACGAAATGCTGTTCAAAAGGAAACCGTTTGTAAAACATTTAAAAATTTTCGGTTCTGAAGTTTGGGTGCACACTCTGCAAGGTGACAAACTGAGCAAATCTGGTCAACATGGCATTTTTCTAGGTTATGAAAAAGGTTCTTATCGTGTGCTGATGACAGACACAAACACAATTAGGCTGACCAGAAGCATGGATTGTAATCCAAAATGGGACAAAGTTGGCATTTTTCAATGTCATCCCATTTCAGATGATGAGGTGGTGAAACCAATTAACAAAGAGGCAAAACCTGTAATTGATGCTGATGGTAGCACAGATTCTGACACTGATACAGATGATCAGAATGAAAAGACCTCTTTTAAGAAATCAGATGGGTCTGACACTGATCTAGAGGTAGAATCTTTGCCAGATACAGGTCACCATTCTCCCAAGGAGGAGGAACCAGACCCAGAGGATCCCAGAGTATTGCGTAGATCTGAGAGAACTACCAAGGGACAAGCACCTAAACGATTTTCTAAAGAATTTGCTAAAGCTGCTATTTCAGATATGGCTGCCACTAGCAATCCAAACTCAGTTTTTGAACCAACTAACTACAAAGAGGTTCAAAATTTACCTGAAAAAGATGCCGAACCTTGGCTTAATGCCATGAAAGCTGAATTGAATTCCCTAAAGCAAAATGACACGTGGGAATTGGTTCCAGTAGAACCAGGCATGAAACTTGTAGACAGCAGGTGGATTTACAAAACCAAGACTGATCAGACTGGTAAAGTGGTCAGATATAAAGCCAGATTAGTTGCACGTGGTTTTTCTCAAGTTCCTGATCAGGACTATCATGAGACATATTCACCGACAGTCAAATTTGAGACAGTTAGGCTGTTGATGAAAATTGCTGCAGAAGAGGGCATGACCATATCTCATCACGACGTAAATACTGCGTTTTTGTACGGAATTCTCAATGAGAGTATTTACATGTCACCGCCAGACGGAGTGCAGATAAAAAAGGGAATGGTGTGTAAATTAAAAAAATCCCTGTATGGTCTAAAACAAAGTGCTCGATGCTGGCACACTAAGCTGACAGAAGTGCTGTTTTCCTTAGGTTTCCAGCAAGGAAAGGCTGATTCTTGTGTTTTTGTTAAAGAATCTAACCAGCACAAATTGTACTGCATTTGTTTTGTGGATGATATTTTGTTTTTCTGGAAGGATGCAAATATTTACAAAACCACTCTTGCAAAACTGCAAAAGCATTTTGATATGAAAGACCTAGGGGAAGTCAGCAATTATCTCTCACTGGAAGTAGAGAGAAATAAGCAAGGTGATGTTTTGCTGCATCAATCACGTAAGATAAATGATGTGATTGAAAAATTAAATCTGACAGGTGCCAATTCTGTAGACACCCCCATGGTCACAGGGTACCAACATGATACTAATGCTAATGTTTTTCCTGACACTACATTGTTCAGAAGTGTGTTGGGTAAACTTAGTTTTATAGCAAGGTGCACAAGACCAGACATTGCTGTTAGCGTAAATTTGCTCAGCAGATATGTAAATAAACCTACAGTGCAAGACTGGAAGGCGCTGAAACGCATAGTTAGGTATTTAAAAGGCACTATGCATTACAGGTTGAAGCTTACTAGCCAAAACTCTGGAGGTCTTGAGATCTATGCCGATGCCAGTTTTGGTAGTGATACAACTGATGGCAAGAGCACCTCAGGTGTGTGTTATTTGTACAATCAGTGCCTATTTGATTGGTCTTGTAAGAAACAGGCAACAATAAACATGAGTTCATGTGAAGCAGAACTCAACGCTTTAAATTTTTCCCTCATGAATGTAGAGTGGTTGTTGCAACTATGTGAGGATATGAGAGTAAAAATTTGTTGTCCAGTTCAAGTTTATCAGGACAACAAAGCCTGCATAGAACTAATCCATTCAGAAGGGTGCAAGCAAAGAACAAAACATTTGCTAATCAAATTGCACCGTGCCAGAGAATGCATTCAGAAAGGAGTTGTAAAAGTCTCATATATGCCAGGGAAAGAAATACCTGCTGATGCTTTGACTAAAGCTGTTAATAAGGAACAACTTGGTATATATGTAAAGAAATTGCTTTTGTGCTAGATTTTCATAATGGTCAGAATGAAAAGGGGGAGGTTGTGAGCATTTTCACCCCTCCCATTCTGAAAATCTGGTGATATCTGCTGTTGGGAGGGAACAGTTAGGAATTGTTACTTTGTTGTTTTTCATTCCTGACTCTGCTCTCTGCTGTGTGCTGTGTGCAGTTTAATATCTTCTGTAGACAAGATGGCTAAGTGAGAGGCTGTAACACTCACAAAGTCAGATCTGTAAATATGCAGTAGTTAATAGAAATAAATGAGGAATGTTTTGAAACCTCTACAAATGCTTCTGCTGTTCACTGCTGATTTGGTGCTCATAAAGCCCAGTTATGAGTCCATGATTCCCGGGTGTATGCTGAAGGTGTTCCAGACGTCCTGCCCAGGCATAGGGGCCTAAGAAGACCTGGACAGATCCTGGCATTTACCCACACACCGTTCAAATGCCAGAGAAAGAGCAAAAAGAAAGAAAGAAAGAATAGCAGCGCAGAATCAGAAAGAACTGCTATTCAGTCTTCTCCCATATTCGTAGCTTCCAATTTTGTGGTGCTGCTGCTTAGTTTTGAAAGCAGTGTTGGGAGCAGGATGGGCAGTTTGAATAGCAGATTCTTCAAGGTTTGACGCCCACACCTGGGGCTCATTTCAATTCAGGCTGACACAACTCTAAAGATCAGGGCCAATCTCCACAGTATTAGTCCCTTCAGTAGCAGGGTTTTGCATAAAAGGTCTCAATTCAGTATATGATCTCTTTAGGTCCAAAGTCCTAGAGAGCCATAGCTAACCAATATTGATAATCCTGAGCTAGATGACTAATGTTCTGCCTTGGCATGAGGCAGCTTCCTATGTTCTACATTAGTAATCTTCAACTTTTTCAGACCCAGGACCCACATTTAACAAAAAATGCATTTGCTGGCCCTTTAAGGTTTTATCATATATTTGGATACTGGTAGTGCTGCTATTGTCCACCACCTTCAATCAGGCAGGGATCCAGTACTGGATCCCAACCCATCAGTTGAAGACCAGTGCAAGGGCGTACCCACCACGGGGCAAGTTAGGGCAGCTGCCCTACTCTAGAAGCAGGGCTGGTGGGCAGAGGCGGAGCACAGCCCGGCGGAGCGCGAGTTCGCCATTCCCGCCGCGCCGCACCCTCCCTCCAGCTCCCCGGCGCGCCCTCAGGCAAGGCCAAGCGCGGCGGGGAACCAGAGAGCGCGGCGCAGTGGGCTCCGCCTCCGCCCACCAGCCCTGCTTCTAGGGAGGGGCACAGCCTGGCGGAGCGCCGTTCCCGCCCACTTTGTGGCCCCTCCCCTTCCGTGCCTTGGTCCCTCCCCTTGCCCCCCCCCCTAGTTTTGATCCTGGGTACGCCCATGGACCAGTGTTCAACATATTGACAATTATATATTTGTACACATAAAGGTGAGAACCTTGACCTTATCTTTAAATGAAAAATCTGGATCCAAAACAGATTGGCTCTTACATGTGTGGAATGGGTCTGCTCCAGTGGTAGAGTGAATGCATTGCATGCAGAAGAACTGAACTTTGATCCCTGACATCTCCAGATAGGGTTGGAAAAAGCCATGTGTCAGTGCAGGTAATTCTGAGCTAGATGGACCAATGGTTTGACTTGGTTAGGTAGCTTTTTATATTACTAAATCATCTACTTTTGCCTGCAAAAGGACCCAGGTTCAATCCCTGGTATATCTAGTTAATGAAGGACCCAGGGAACAACTTATGGGAAAGTACTCTGCCTAATATCCTGAAGAGTTGCTGCCAGCCAGGAGTTGCTAACCTTTCTGGGAGAGTGGGTCAATATTGGAAATTTGAGAATTGTGGTCTCCAGTCACCAAATGGGTGCTGGGGTAGGGTGTGTGGCATAACACAAAATGGTTGTATTGAGCGTGTGGCATAAGACAAAATGGTTGCCAAATGTAAAAGGGCAGAAAAAAAAGAGATGGGACCACAAAGTGGTGAAAGCAGGCTCCCTTATCAAGGAAAAAGATACCCACATCAGACACTACTTCACACATTCACAGATGAAAGCTCTTTGCATCTCACCTCTGTTCAGAGTGGAAAGAGGATGGGTTTCCAGTCCTGGCATTTGATGAAAGATTAGAGGGCATGTTCAGTGTAGGAGAGACTGAGTCAATACCAACAGGAGCAGGAAAAACAAACAGTTTGCAAACACACCCCAGATGAAGACTTGGCACACCACACCCTATTGGAGGGGCAAAACTTATATTGATCACAAGATTAGAGGTGAGGCAGCCCCTCCCTTCCAAGGCAAATTGTGGGGTGAGGCAAATTCCCCCCTGAGGAAGACGGGAATATAATTATCATGCATTGTCAATTTTTCAGTGGATATTTACTGAAACCTTTTTGTGGGCACCATAGGTGGTACCGTACTGGAAAGCACACTGGAACCCACCGATCCCACATTGCCAACACTTCTGTAGACAATCCTGAACTTGATGGATCAATGGTTTAAGTTAGTATAAGGCAGCTTCGTATTTTTCAGGTTTTACAAGAGAGAGAAGGGTGTGGGCTGCACCCAAATGGCATCAGGAAATGACAAAGTGTGTACAAGGCACAAGGTGGCTGTATCAACGGAACTTTGGCTATTTTAGAAGTGTGAACATCATTAATATAATCAGCACTGTGCTATTATGATTTTCTAAAAATGATGTAGTACTCTATTTAAAAATACACAACTTTTTCAAGGTGCAGTTAGTGTTTTCTCCCAAGGCACATGAGAAGAATTAAGCTAACAAGACTCATTAGAGATTAATTTTCTAATCTTCAAAGGGTTCTGCTGGGCCCCAAACCCACTCATTTCAATTATGCCAATTACTGCTCCATAGAAATTACAGTTTAAAAGCATTCCTAATGACTTCTGAAGTCCCCCTGTAATATTCCATAGAACACTGTAACAAACTGTAATATTTCATTATTCACTTGATTCTATTGTTTCTAAAAGTATATATATAAATAAATAACCTGGGTTTTTCATTTGAATCAATGTGCTTATCATTCCAAAGCTAAATTGCTGCTTTAGGATAATTGCATTTCTAATTTGTGGTGATCCAAATAAGAAGAACTATGTATTCCTGTTTCCTTCATTCATAAACAGAAATTTGATAGTGTAGAAACAGAAGTTCAGGATAATGAGCACAAATGTAACACTACAGATATATTTTCACACTAGCTGAAACACAATGTTTTGGATTCAGACTAAGCTAGTTAAACTCGTGGCCCACTCCAATGAATGGGAGAAGGTAGTTGTGACTCAACTCCCATTGATTTCAATGGCAACTTAGGGAAGAATCATGCTAAGGTGATCATTCCATCAGGGCAAGCATTTTGGCTTGTCAAATAGAATTCCTTCCTCTCCTTCCCCCATGTGCTGCTCTGGGGGGTTATCTCTCATATACACCCTGAGCCCATTTTTGGGGGTGCAGTGGCACCTGGAGGTAGGAGAAAGGGAGTCCTTGTGCAGGGCTTTAGCAGATGGGACTCATTATTTGTATCCTTTCCTGTGTTCAACTAACTTAGCCTAGATCCAACACAATTCCTTTCAGCAGTTACTTCACACATCCTCAGTTGCAAATTATTGTGTTCATTAATCAAGTGTAAAGGGGGGGGATGAAATGATGCTCATATGAGTGAGGCATATAACATCACTTCTAATGTATACATAGGTTTATATGTGCAAATGTCCCAAGGACATAACTCTTTCCACAGCTAGGTTGACATGCCAGATTCCCACTATTAATTTTCATACTCTGATGTATTGTTCTTTGTAGGGGATAACATGATGGATCTCATGAGTATTGCAACTCTTGCCCTGGACATTTACATTTGTGCTAATTTAAGCATCATCAGATGCTGATGGAGAAGATGTCTTGGCCCAGACTAAATAAATAATTGCTGATAGGGGAGCACATGATGAAGTACCTCTTGATGGTTATGAGATTTGACTTTGCCTTTGTTATTCCACAACATCCTTGATAAAGACTCCATCAGGAACCAATGATAAACTCTTGATTTCAAAAGAAAGGTTGACAAGGGAGTTTAAAGGTCTGAAATGTTTTAAATGGTCAGTTTTATTTAAAATGCTAATTCCACACAAGGATAGACCTGGTACGCACACACATTTTTAGAAATGGGGAAAGTGTAGGTTTTATTATCAAATGTTGTACAGAGAAACAATAGTGAGACAGAAAACATTGTTCCCTATATAATAATCTCTTTCTTCTCTTTCCCTCCATTGAAATCCCTGCTGCAATTAACAAAAAGAAAAATAAATAAATGCATATGTAATACCAATACTTTTTATGCAGTTAAGATGACTTCAACACTTCAGCTAATCTGGGTGAAGCTTCTGGACAATATTTCATTTATATATTTATGTAACAATTGTCTTTACATACAGCTCTCTTACAAAACATCAGCACAACAGTATTTAACATTTTAAAGCAATATAATGTAATCATAAAAATAACAGACTACTCAAAGGAGATTTTAGACAACTGCATAGACCTGACAACATAAAAAGTTTTCAAGTGATGCCTGAAAATCTGCAGCATGAAACCATGACTTTTAGTGGAGACCATTTGGGGCTCTGTAACAGTGTGAAGGTGGGGAGGGGGGCTAGCGGTGTTCCTCCAGATGATCACAGTGATTGAGCTGAGATATAAAGGTTCAAGCAGTTCTTAAGATATCCTGGAAAAGTTGTTCCAAAATTTGTATATCAACACAATCTTAAAGACGCCATCAGGAACCAATGATATACTCTTGATTTCTAAAGAAAGACTGACAAGGATTCCTTTTATTCCTTTCCCATCCATTAACAAGCTGGTATCTCACCAAAACCATGATAAGTCAGAGCTAGAGTCCTCTTTAGAAGGTCAATGCCACAAAACATTACAATATTTTCACACAGTTCATTTCTTTCAATTAAACCGTAAAAAATATGAAGTTCTTGTTAATTCCCTCTTGCATTCCATGAATAATTACATTCCATTAATAATTGCATTCCATTAGTAGTTAATTCTTTCTTCGAGGAAAAACAGCAGATAAAATGTATATAAAGAGAGAACAAAGGCTCCCCTCCCCCTACATACCAATCTGGGTACGGTGAAAATCCTCTCCAGAATGAGACCTTGGTACTCAGTTCATTAGGAGGTTATTGTGGGATGCAAAGGGTTAAGTGTAGTCAAGTCACAACAATCCCTAGATAGTCCACTTGGAGGACTGAGGAGGAGGACATGACTAAGCCTAGTTTCCTCTTCCTTTACATGCTAATTAGATGGGAAAGGCGATAGATAAATTCTGAAGGAAACAGCCATTTCCCTCTCTTGGACTAGACCTCTTGGTCTACCAACATCTTAGTGAGTCTCTCTCTCAAGGCCTCCAGCCTAGAGAGAGAGGTGATATGGAGTCTCACTTCTTATAAGTGAACTTCACAATGTATATATTACCTTTTAACTAAGCAAGTCTATCTCTTGAGTGTGCTGTACCTCGAGGTGCTTGTAAGTAAACATCTTTTATACTTTTAAGAGCATTGTGTCGTGTCTTTTCTTTTAAGAGGGAAAAGGGGGAAATACCAGGAAAATACACTTTATTTTAGTGGCTTAAATCAAGCCTGCGCAAACATTTTTCTGCTGTGTATTTTGCAAAAGGGGAATGTTTTTACTCTGCTAAAGTTTGGTGCTTGCTAGATATTAAACAATATCTCCTCATCCACATTCCTGAACATTCTCACAGTTATCTTATTTCCTTAGCCCAGAACATGCCTGTTTCTTAAGTCCAAATTCAGATTCATCTTCAAAAACAGAAGAACCTCCCTCATAGTGACTGCATTAGAGAGTTACCGGTACATGCAGTGCTGTGCACTCAGCGTCCGCTGCCACCCACATTAGCGAGAGGCAAGTATTGGACAATCTGTGATCACCCTCCCCCTGACCCTGGGCTTGCAAGGATAATTACTCTCAAATTATCCTTAATTTGCTGCATGGACGGTCTCCGCTAGCATGGGAGTCACTTTTCACCATGACAGTGAGTGCTGGAAATCTTCAAGCAGCAGCTTAGTTTACAACCAGTGCTGCCTTATGTTTCCACCATATTTTGCTCCTATTTGAAATTAGGAATATGCCTTATACTGAGACTACTGGTCTATCTAATTCTAACTTATTGTCTACTTTGACTGAAAGTAGCTCTCTAGGGTTTCAGATGGAGTGTCTCCCAGTCGTATGTGGAGATACTGGGGTTGAACCTGGGACCTTTTGTATGCAAAGCAGCTGCTCCAACCATTAAACTACAAGCCTTCTCCTCAAAATTTCCAAAATCTTCCCCACAAGCTTGCAACCTCTGGACTCGGTGGAAAGACATTTCTGATTTTAAAAAATGGCCTTAAATTTACTTTTCAGAGGGTGTTTTATAGGAGCCCTGCCTCAGAAATGTCTTTAGTATTTGTGCATAGCTATCCTGAGATTGTAGTGGCTAATTGTGTTATATAGGAAGATAGAAATACATCTTGTAGTAAGGCAGACCATAGATCCATCTAACTGAGCATTGTCCATTCTAACTGGCAGTGACTCTCCAGCATTTCAGGCAGCTCTTTTGCCCAACCCTACCTGGAAACAACAGAGATTGCAACCTGAATAGATCCATTCAAATAACTGAACATGACTAACTTAAGTCAATCAATTTCAGTGAGTCTACTCTGAGCATAAGTTGGCTGGAGACAAACCGAGACATTCTGCATGCAAGACGGATGCTCTGCCGCTGAGCTACAGCATCAGAGAATATCAAGAACTGTGAGACTGGTCAACCCCCTAACATTTAAGGATCTCAGTTTTGTATATCCTGAGCAAGGTAAGCAAATTGTTTAATTTCAGCATTCTTTTTGCAAAGGCAAACTTCACAAAATATGTTTGTCAACCAGACAGGGAGGCTGTCTGGCAGGTACATTGGAAGAGCTTTGAATGTATTAAGGGCTGTGCGTGCATGTGATGTGATGTGAGTCAAGATCATAGATGGTTGAGAAAGCTTGACACTTTTCTTCTAGCTTTTGCTTTAATCAAAAGATTATTATTATTTTTTGGAAAAAAGACTTTATAAGCCTTTTTACACAAGGGATAATAGTACTGATAGCACAAGTGTGAATATTAAAGGTCTTGTTTTAATATGACAGGCAGTGCTGTCTTGCTGTTAGGGTGAGATATACTAGGCATGAGCAAGCTTCTCTGACAATGTGAGTAAGTAATAATTCAACAAAGTCTGCCAAATTACAATTTTAACATTTCAGCAGGCAGGGCTTGAGTTACTAACAAAAAGCATTAAAAATCTATTTAAGCAAATGAATTTGTCACACTTTTAGCTTTGTTGCAATTTGGCCATCGGCAAGAGCTGACAACTTTATTATCTGAATCAGTCATTTATCACATTTAAGTCCTCATCCTTCTTCTAAAGAGATCGGGGTCAGGGCAATAGGGTTTTCTCACTTGATCATGATAGTAACCCTGTGAGGTAGGCTAGGAAGAGAGAGACAAAATTGTGACCAAAGTAACCCAGCGGATATGGTGGAATCTGAACCCATCTCTCCCTGATCTCATCAATAGGCCTAAATTGGCTCTCACAGAAGCCCCAAATAATTTCCATACCCATTAGCATCCTTTCCACCTGGTTGCTTCAGAGGAAGAGGTGAGACAGCAAGCCTTCCTCCATAGGCAAAGGTAAAGGAAAAGGAAAAGGGACCCCTGGCCATTAGGTCCAGTCGTGACCAAATCTGGGGTTGCAGCGCTAATCTCGCCTTATTGGCCAAGGGAGCCGGCGTACAGCTTCTGGGTCATGTGGCCAGCATGACAAAGCTGCTTCTGGCAAACCAGAGCAGCACATGGAAACTACTATATTACTACTATATACTAGGTAGGACTACTATATTTGGTCCCATCCCTACCTTCCAACAGTTAAACTCCTTCCCTTTTCAAATGCAGTGGAGCTTAATCCTTCCTTGATTTTCAATCCCTTCCCTTTGTTTTCGAGTCAGTGAGCAGTACAGTGTGGGAGATGGAGCAGAGAAAATGGGGGTGTCAGCATTGCTGTCCACTCTTGGTGCCAGCCCCATGTCATTTTACTGTCTGAACTGATGTCCTCCTTGGTGCTCTCCTTGCCATGGCCAACACTTGGCTGTTAGGAAAGACAGCTCAAAGTGGATTTGTTAGAACACATGATTCCAGCCCCCTTCTTGCTGGCATCTGTCTTTTCAAGAGACAATGGAGTGCGCCTCACGGGTGAAGTCAAACTGCTGAAGCATCAGAGAGTCAGCTGTGGCTGCAGAGACCGGTAACTCGTAACTGCTGCCTCCAGCATTGTTTTTGCTGTGTTAACTGCACCAAAGTGTATTGAAACCCCAGACATACAGTCCCCAAAAGTACATTCCTGTACAGAGGAAGAAGCTAAACTGCTGCTTCCAGAACACTGGTGAACACAATGCATCCAACTCAGTCTCTCCTGGAATACAATACTCCTCTCCCAGGAGATCAATCACATTCAACCCTGGGTTGTTTTTATTTTTTAATTTATATTGTGCTTACATGCCAGAATGGCTTCTAAGCAATTTGAAAGTATAAGATCCATAGATAATTAAAACAGACAATAAAACAATTCCATCAAAACATCAAAAGTACCCATATTTAAGATACAAAATAAAGCAAACCCATTAAAAGCATTTCTTTTAAAACAGTTAAAATAATATTTAAAAACAGTGCATCAGGAAGTTCAAGTTTAAGGGAATGCTTACCTACACAGGTACCGTATATCTTCAAGAGCTGAAGGAATGTCAATGCAGATGGGCTCTTTCCTATTCCATGGTGAGGGCATTTCACAACACTGGTGCCACCAGCAAAAACATTAGAGGATTACCTTTCTTTACACATGATGTGATCCACACACACACACACACACACACACACACACACACACAGTGTTGTGTACGGAAGATCGGACCATGGCCCATCTAGCTTGCCCACTACCTTTATATAAGTTGGCAATCAAAGGTAACTTGAATTCAGCATCATTATTTGATATGTCCTTCAGATGAACTTGTCCTTGCAAGAATTCTCCTTGTGACAATGTCACTACAATCCCCCCCCAGCTTCTCTTCTCTTGTCACATGAATCCATGAAATTCATTGATTAACCCAAGGTCCTTACTTAGCCATTCTAAAAACAGCAAATGCTCCAGCGAATCAAAAGAAGAAGAAGAAAGAATTACACATCTGGCAATTCTGCCTGATATTTATAGCCATTATGATAGCGCCATAATTGATTCCAATGTGTATTTCAAAAATGCAATTTACTGCCCCGCTCCTACATTTTAAAGCTCTACTACACTGACGTCTACCAGGAGAATAATCATTCTTAGAGGCAAGGCAGAGATAATAATTGCACAGAATTTTATGATAACTTCATGGATTTGCATAAACATTTTTTTTATTTCTCACATGTTTGTTTACCAAATGGCTGATATTTATGAGAGTCATATTCTTTTTGTTTCACAAAGTATGATAGACTGAGTCATAAAGGAAAGGTGATCAACAAACAACAGTGTAATTATGAACTGAAAAATGCCTCGCCTCTCCCCCCCCCCACCTCATTGCCCTCTGTTTTTTTTTACTGCAGGCTCCTTTTTAGAATGCAATTATACAATTTAGGATGCATTTTCCCATAGCTTCCAATTCTACACATATTTTGTTGGAAGCAGAGTTCATAGAAATGATGGCTTCAGTTTTGAAGTAGGTCCCATTACTTTGCCCCACATATGGAATGAAGCCTCGATGAGACAGGAGTTGATATAAAGCTTACATTTATGAAAACAAAACATAAAGAACTTGTGCCAGTGTAGTCAAAGAAGTGCAGACAGGTTGTTGTTGTTTGAATATATATATATTTTTGAATTCCCTACCTCTCTGCCGAGCTTATGACTTCCCTCCATCCCGCCAACAAGCTTTCCCTTTTCAAATCTATATCTCACAGTTTAACTTTATATTATAAAGTCCACGTCGTAGGATTTATTTCAATCCTGCTAGTGTCTTCAAACTTCTACAGTTATTATCAATATAGTCAATGAATTTACTCCAGTCTCTTTGGAATTTTAGTTCTTCCTAGTTTGGAACTCTGCAGGTCAGTTTTGCCAGTTCCGCATAGTCCATCATCTTCATCTGCCACTCTTCCATTGTTGGTAATTCCAGTAACTTCCACTTTGGGGCTAATAAAGTTCTCGCCGCAATTGTTGCATACATAAATAGTCTTTGATCTACCTTTGCAATTTGCTCTCCCATCAAGCCCAGCAAAAAAGGCTTCTGACTTTTTGGGAAAGGTATATTTAAACATCTTCTTCAATTCATTATAGATCATTTCCAAAATGATTTTACCTTGTCACATGTCCACCACATATGATAGAAATCTCCATCCTTCTCTTTACATTCCCAACATAATCTATTACTCATCCTATACATTTTAGCCAGCTTTACCGGTGTTAAGTACCATCTATACATCATTTTCATTACATTTTCCTTTAAAGTAACACATGCTGTAAACTTTAAACTTTCATTCCATAGTCTTAACCATGCATCATATTCAATATTATGCCCAAAGTCTATTGCCCATTTTATCATAACTTCTTTAGTCTGTTCATCCTTTGTATACCATTCTAGTAAAAATTTGTACATTTTAGATAGCAATTTACTTCTACATTCCAACAGTTTGATTTGAAATCTAGATTTTTTTATATCTTCAAATCCTACTTTCTTATCGCACACACACACAAAAAAACATCATTTACTTGATGATATTGCAACCAACCTGTAAAAGCACCCTCATATGGCTTTAATTTCCAACCTCTGTCAGTTTTCATTAAAAATCTCTTCATAGGTGGGCCACCTCCCCTCTATATTCAATTTCTTTACAGTTAATACCTCCACAGGTGATATCTACCATGGTGTTTTCCTTTCCAAGGGGTTTTTATTCCTTTCCCAAACCTTGTACATTGATCTTCTTATCACATGATTTGTAAAACCTCTATGTACTTTAACTTTATCATACCAAAGATAAGAATGACAACCAAATCTGTTGTCGTATCCTTCCAGGTCTAATAAATCTGTATTTTCCAGTGTAATCTATTCCTTCAACCAGCAGAGACAGGACGCCTCGTAATAAATAATAATGGGGAGAGTGGACATCCTTGCCTAGTACCTTTTGTTATATCAAAATATTCTGTCAATACATTGTTCACAATCAATTTTGCCTTCTGTTCAGAGTATATTGCATCTATTCCTCTCAGAAAAGATCCTCCTACTCCCATCATTTCCAAACTTTTCTTCATAAAATGCTAAGAAATATTATCAAAAGCTTTTTCCGCATCTATAAACATTAATGCTGGTTGTTTATCATTCATGATCTCCAAATATTCTATTACATCCACAATATGTCTTACATTAGAAGTGCAGACAGGTGTAACCTGCACAGACAAGGAGGAAAAATTTCTTGCTTGCTGCAAAACCACCCCAGTTTACCTCCATTGCCTGGTGTGGGATAATGGGGAGTTAAGTTTCCATCACCTCTTAAATAGAAGCCTTGGTTGTGCATGCCTGACTAGTCCCAGGCACCCCTACTGCTCAGCGGGTGGTACACACCAGGTCCCGAGAGCACCGCATGAAGTACCCTGCCCCAAGCTAGTTGACAATAGGAGGTCATCAGTGAAGTGCCTTGCTTACCCCAACTTGCTTTGGGGTGCCTACCAAATCTCCAAACTCCTCACCTGCCTGCACTAAAAGACAACAGAAACAAAACAGCCAAATCTAAAGCCCAAACCCACCACAAGGCAATCAAGTTAAGAACAGGGTGAAGCAGTGCTTTTCATCTAGAAAAAAAGGTGCCAGTACTCACCATGAAGCTGCTACAGTAAGTGCCACCTTTTAAACCAGTGCTTTTCTTCTAGAAGAAGTGGACGTGGGTGGCACTGTGGTCTAAACCACAGAGCCTAGGGCTTGCCAATCAGAAGGTCAGCGGTTTGAATCCCTGCGACAGGGTGAGCTCCTATATGCTCCCTGCTCCTGCCAACCTAGCAGTTCAAAAGCATGTCAAAGTGCAAGTAGATAAATAGGTACCGCTCCGGCGGGATGGTAAACGGCGTTTCCGTGCACTGCTCTGGTTTGCCAGAAGTGGCTTAGTCATGCTGGCCACATGACCCGGAAGCTGTACGCCGGCTCCCTCGGCCAATAAAGCAAGATGAGCACCGCAACCCCAGAGTTGTCTGCAACTGGACCTAACAGTCAGGGGTCCCTTTACCTTTACCTTTACTCTGTACCCTTTAGTACACCCAGAAAAAAAGCACTGGTGTGAAGTAAGGGGAGAAAGGTCCGCCTGAGGACAAGTGCAGTACCCTCCAAAAATTCCTACTCAACCTCAACAGATTAGATTTAATATCTATACCCCACTTTTCTATAACAATTCTGCTCAAACCATCTTACAATATCAAAAAATACACTATTATTTTATCAATAATAAAATGCAGAATGCAACATAAAATATATGCAAAATACTGAAATTACTGAAGAAGAGCAATAATAATTATATTCCAGCCACTGTTGCTGTTGCTGTTGGAACAGAGGTTTCCACACACCATTTTCCAGATCCTCCCCAAACAGGAGAAAGTGAAATTCTGGAATCTGAGTATATATTTGCTCCATTTACCTTCTAGTAAGCATACATAGGAAGAGGCTGCACGGCTGTAATCACATACCACTCACTGAGGAGTAAGCCTCATTGCACATAGTTGGGTTTATTTCTGAGTAAACATATATAATATCCATTGAACACTGAATGACTTGCTTCTGAACAAAACTGTATCATGTCAAGCATTTCCCCCTCTGTTTTGTTTGCATTTATTTTTAAAATGCTGACTACTTTAGATGTTTTACATGATATTTTAACCAAAACACTTTTACTAGGAATTGTTAACATGTAAAAAATAAGGAAGTAAAATGAGTGAAGGTAATGATGATACCATACTTTTAATATTTTCTAATGAGATGAATGGGTCTGGTGGATGAATCTTAGGACACATTCAAGCAGGTGAATCTTAGGCTGTAGGCTTGTGAGTTTGAATCTCAAGTCACTGCACTCTGAGGTTTCTGTATTTGTTCAAAGGAACACTAACATGATTGAATCCAACTTTGACCATGTACAAACTTGTAAATGCCAGCATAACAGCTCAAACAAAGCCCAAAGCTTTGCATATTTTGAAGCAGTATTCTCAGTGCTCCACAAACCACCAAATTTCTTGCCATTTAAAAGTGTTCTTGCCTCAAATTCTATGCACATTTTGAGGAATGCAAAAAAAGTGCTTTAAGAGAAATGTGCACTAAACTGCTGATGAATTTTCACAAGGACTTGCAAACTGATGTAGAAATGGGGAAAAGTGAACTTACGATTGGGGAAAAAAAGAGAAACTGAGAGAAACCAAAATTCTCAGCTTCTCTCATTCCTAATAGCAGCCCAATTTCATCCAGTGTTGAAGTTGAAACCATGTGGGTAACTCTTGGGTAAATACTTTCATTACTGGGAAACTGAGGTTTAAGCGGGAGAGATGGAGAATTTAAAGAACATATGACTGCCTTTCTTTAATTGCCAGAGTTGCATTTGCACAGACCATTTGCTAAATTGAGCTATAAGCCTCTCATTCTCTGCTTCTTTGTGAACACTGAGAATTAAGAAAGCCACTTTCTAATAAATTCACAGCAAATGACAGTTTAATGCTTTATGGGGTGGTGTGAGTTTCACAACTGGTTCTTACAAAAAGTTTTGAATGCACAACAACAAATGCTGTTTTGAACACAAAGGCAATCACAGCAACCCATGGAGAAAAGCACCATAAAAATTATTTTTAAAAAAGAGAGAGAATTGAATGCAAGGGGGGGGAACCCTCTTGTGTGATTCCTTTGTCTGCTTTGTAAAAACTGGCTCTTGATAGGTGGGGAGCTCCTTCTTGAATCATTAATAATGCAAACAATCACTGTTTTTTTAAATAAAAAAAAGCAGAACAGCCTTGCAAACAGCCATCCATAACAAAGGAAATCAGCTAATTAAACAAATCACACATTATTTCCAGAATCTCTCTCTCTCTCTCTCTCTCTCTCTCTCTCTCTCTCTCTCTCTCTCTCTCTCTCTCTCTCTCTCTCTCTCTCTCTCATATTTTTAAGTCCACGGTGCAGAAAGCGGGGAGGAGGAATATTTTCAGCTGATATCTTCATATAACAACTTCAAAATAAGTCACCCGTATTTCTAGATAAATCATATCTGAAATGTCAAGTCTCTAAGCAGGCTAGGGATGAATCATTTTTCTCTGTCCACTTAGCTGGTTTCATGCCCTTTTTTCTTAAGTATGGGAAAAATGAAAGATGAACGGTTATTTTTCTAGCATCCTTACATTGCACCCAGTCCTGTTCTCAGTGATTATTATTATTACGAGTACTGTCTTCACTCTTAATTGGCTTCGTTTGCCCTCGGTGACATAGTTATCATATTGGCAAATCTGAGGGACTACTTTTCAAATAAAAATTGTGACAATTAAGGATGAAAGCAGGAGTGAATCAGCACACAAATATGTGAGCTTTGAAGGTCCTTTGGCAAATTTTAAACACCCAAAATGCACCAAAAATGCTTGGTGTTGAGAATGTTCAACTAAGCCTTAGGGTTATATCCAATGCTATGCCTACTCAGAGCAGACTCATTGAACCAATAATTTTTTATTTATTTTTTAAACTAACTGTTGTTTGGAGTTGGATTGGGCTCCATGGAGATGTGTCAGCTAAAAGTTTAAGCCTAGCAAGACAGAAATGCTTCACAACTTTTTTGAAGAACAGTGCAAAGACATGGTGATTTTCTGTTAAAGTGTAATATGTACCAGAGATTTGGGATGGAATCCACTTTATTCTGCTTTCTCCTTAATTGAATGGAAGCCTTCACTACATCTAATTTCATTTGAAACTAATTATGATGCAAAAGGTCACACATGTAAGACTTTCTGCATAAATGTATTGGAAGAGGAGGACGGGCACAATCTCACATAATCACTGTTTCTTTAAAGGACATGAAAAAATAGATTTTAAAAAAAATTAACACAGAGAGCGAACAATTTGTGCCACTTTATGTGATTTGGGCAGAGGGGATCAGCATGCTGAAAATCTTATAATTGGGAGAGTTGTAACGTGTCTGAGACAGGAGTTACAGGGGAGGAGAGTGGCATGTTTGAAGATTCATTGCATACAGAAAACTAGTATGCCAAGTAGAAAGTGAGGCTACGACTCTGTTCCCTAATTTTCATTGCCCACACACCCTGGAATGAAGACTCAGGAGACATGAACTGGTGTAAAATACCACTTTTATTTAACTATTAAGTTACCTCCATGGTAACTCACATATCCCATATCCCATGCATTGCAACTACTAAGCACCATTTTCACCATCTGTACAACTATGGAACCCCCACTTGCTCCTATTTTTCAGACCCTTTCATGTCCTTAATGTTCATCTTCAACCCCATTCCCATGCCCCCTACTCCCTCCTTTTTTGCAGCCCCAATTTCCCCCTTCACTCCCTTTCCCCTTCCTCTCCTTGAAACACCCGCTTTTCCATGCCGCCTCCTCTCTCCTATTCTGTAGCCTGCTTTGCACATGCAGTCTATTATCACCATCACCCCCCTTTTCAACTCTCCCCTGTGCTCAGATCACCCTAATTTCCATTACTTCTCCTCTCTTCTATTCTGCACCATATTTTGCGCGTGCACACCCACCCACCCACACCATGTTACTGTATATTTAAGATGAATAGACTCATAAGAGCAAGCTGGTCAGTTAGCTCGTTCAGTTAGAGAAAGTTCAGTTCATTTGATGAATGTTATGTGGCCATTTTTTGTTGGGGGGGGAATGTTCTAAATTACTACACTGAATCTGAAGAAAACACATGGTAAGAACAGCAAATGCACTATGGGAATTCTGAGGGTTCAACATCTCTCTTATCATGAGGAGAGAGAAGTTTGAGCAGAGTGAGAAGGGAGGCACGCTGCCATTGTTTAAAACTGCACTTTTCCTCTCAGTTTTCTGCATTACTCCAACTTCTACCATTGTACCTCTCAGCTCTCAGTTCCCCCACATTCAGATTCCCATGCCATGGGCACTGCTGTTGTTCACCATCCTTCCCTTTGGTCCCCTACTCTGCCAAACCCTCCCTTAGGGGCTGCATTGTGACTTCATACAAATCATCCAATTGATTACAGAGGTACATGACATTCTTACATTTTTTTTATATACAGAGAGAGTATGCAAATAATGAGTAAACATGGGCGATCTGTTTGCTTTCATGTCCTGTTTCTGAATTTCCCAGGAAATCTGGCTGGATGACGTTTGAATCAGAATGGTTGGGTAGCTGGATGTTGGCAATACTGGAACTAAGAGAACTGGCAAAGGTGTCATATTGACTGCAAAACTGTGCTCATGTTTATTCCCATTTAACTTTCTGTACCAAATGTATCCCCCCCCCATTACAGGCTGTTGCTTTCCCTATGTAAATCTGTAATCAAATATTTGAAAAAAAGCTGATGACAAATTATTTGGGTAACTGCTGCTGGCTGTGTACAGCACAGTTCTAGCATCTTAGGAGTTTAATTGGTAAGTTTGTCATATATTCATGTTCAGACGTGCAGATCCTAAAAGCCACAGAGGTGAATTTTTCAGCTTATTAAATGCTTGGAACCAAAGTGCCTCAAATTGGTGTCAAAAAACCCTTTTACTATGGTTAATTTAGCAAACTTCTTTCTCATTATAGGCACTATTAGAACAAAGGGATTTTAATTAACTTACTGGATTTTTGGTCATACTTCATAGGGATAATCTATCATTTTTACCGCCTGTCCCAGAAGTGGATTTATATGAAATAAATAAATATTTGATAGTGAACCTAAAAATAATTTGTAATAATTGCTTGTTCATGGTTCAAATGTTAGGCACCACACCATGCTGTTTAATTACATTTATATTGCAGTAATAGAATGGGGAAACAATATTTCTTAAGAGTCCAATTTCTCAACAGACATAAGTCTGTTGGAATCATCCAAGTTATGGCAATCACACTTTCATTTATTGATTTGTGCATTTTCTTGTTTCATTAACTGTTGGTTGCTGGGTATGTAAATAGGCCTGAGGGAGATAGCAGGGACTGGTCTAGTGCAGGACAACCTACAGCTCTCAGCCTACTTTCAAAAGCCTTCCCCAAGCACACAGTTCTGACCTTTGGCAAGAACAGTCTGCTCCTCATCCCACAGCCAGCTGTGCAGGGAGGAAAAGAGATATAAAAAAATGAGGTTGCAGAAATAGCAAGAGAAAGGGAGTGTATGAGAGATAAAGAGACAGAGAATGGGTCACCCCACCCATTTCTTTCCCTTTGCAGTTCAGTGGGGTTTTTTGCCTTGCATGTAGAAGGTCCCATGGTTAATATTGGTATCTCCAGAAAGCACTCTTGCCAGAAGCACCAGAGAGCTCATGCCAGTCAGTATGGATAGTACTGAGCTAGATTGGCCCAATAGTCTGACTAAATATAAGACACCTACCTATGGTCCTATATTCCACTACTGGTATGTCTCTCTCCCTCTGCCAAGGCAAAAAAAAACCTTGCAAAATAGTGGGGAGGTGGACTGATATTTACTCAGTACTCAGTACATTGTACTTGCTTTCCATTTTTTCCAACTTGTATATTGGGGGGAATAGTGTATGGCCCTCTTAAAGCACTGTATACCTTCAATTCTTTCTCTCTGATTATATTAAAGTCTACTTCTTACTGCTTTAGGGGAGAATGAACCAATGCAATATTATTTATACAGAGATCCATTGTCTAGCTGTTGAAGAAGTAAAAAAAAAATTCCACACACACCAAAACTGCCAAACTTCATTTTTGTTCCCTTGGTCTGCGTTTTAAAACCCTAACTATAGGGAAAGAGGCAAGCTGCAGACATGATCAAAATACAGCTTGAATACAGAATGATAACAGGTGAGGGACAAATGATAACAGGTATCCAACCGTCAGTGAAATCCTCCAGCAATATCATGCTTATTTTGAAAAAGGCTTGATTTGAAGGGATTTTAAAGAAACTAGGAGCTTATCCACACTTATCTTCCCTCCACTTTCCAAGCACTGTCCACACTTTAAAACTCTGTGTCTGAGCACTCTTTTCTTTTGTTCCAGAACTTTCCCCTCGAAAGCCTGCTCTTTGAAGCTGAATTGGAGCAAACAGCAATTTGCCGAGAACCGAAATTGCTGTTTGCTCCGATTCTGCTTTAAAGCACTAGTTTTCACAGGGGAAGTGCTAGAGCAAAAACAAAACAAAACAGGCACTCAGACATGGAGCCAACCTGTGCCTAGAATGAGCAGGGCAAAAAGGTAAGTGTAGATAAGCCCTAAATGGCACAGCAGGCAGAATTAACCTGATTTCCAGAGAATTACGCCAAGAGAAATGTCTTTTTTAGCTCAGGCAAGGGAAAGCTTCTGACACTGATGTTTTCCCACTATACATTACCATAGCTCTTAGTGATGTCAGGAGAACAAACATTAACAATATAGTTGTGCTGAATCTCCTGTGAACCAGGTCAAGACTGCATTAACCACAAACTGCTGAATGCAAAGATCACTGGCATATGGAATGGAATTGTAATTTTTTGCCTTCCAAGGAAGAAAGACGATCCTTTTGGATTATGTGCATAAGTTAATGTCGATGTAGAAGACCTCCCATGGGAGAGAGAGGGGCAAAGTAGGTAGAATGTCCTATTCCTTCTCCTTGACTCTCTTACTACTCAATAGCTCAAAGGTGAACAGGTAGCGACAACAAGGAGAAGGAGCAGCAGGGTCAGCATGTTTCAGGGATTGGTGGTAGAGATGAGGGACAAATTCAATTAACTATGTATTTAAAGGTGACTCTACTGAATTCGCACTTTCTGAAAAAATATGCAAAATGAAACATGGCTATGCTTCAAAATTTGCACTTTTCCATATTTTGTAATGCAGCTCTCCAGATGAATAATTTATGAAATGATTAATATATGGTACATAAACTTGTATATATTGTGAAAAATTGTATAATAGGAAAAATTGTACACCAAAATGTGTATATTGGGAGAAAATTCACACTAGGATGCTGATGAATTTTCATGGGGACTTTTAAAAAACCAAATCCACCAACGGATGTGGGGATATGAAGAAGTGAATTTAATATTAGAAAATGAGAAACTGCAAGACACCAAAAGTGGCAGAATTGCCTGTCCCTAATTGGCTGTGCACCTCTTTATTAGGGTGTGGCTCTCAACAGTTGCCCAGTGATATTGATCAATGACATGGCCCCTGAGAACCATAGGGGATTTCAAATGCATATATTACACTTTGGTAATCTGTAACTCCACAATCCAGGGAGAAATTTGTATGGACTGAATTTTGGAAGCATGTCTTTGGGATCATGTGCTTAGATGAGACATAAATAAACACCTGTATGAATAAGCTAGTAAAAATGTTCTATAATTTTCTCTGAAGTTAGGAGCAATGTTTGCTACAACCAACAGGTTAAGTCTGCAGCAAATTACAAAGTTAAAATGAAGGCTTGTCTAAAACCTCAGTAGAAGTACACCTTGCTGTTCACTGTGAACCAAGAGAAAGGTACTTTTCTAGAATTGATTAGTGGATTGTGTCTGATGATTGTATTTTATTTGTGTAGATGTTGGACGGCCTGTAGTTCTTTGATGATTAAGAATGAGACTCTTTTTGTAAACCCTTCGAGGTGAATGAGCATATTGACTCCCCCAGAATTTAGGACTGGATCCCAAGGTTTCCTTGTGGCAAACAATAAAAAGTGCTAAAGAAAGCAATAGCTACAACAAGGTCGACTACCCTCCCTGAGAAAATTGTCAGATGGTCCAAAAGAAATGTTCAACTGTCAGCAAATAGTTTTAAGGGGGAACATGCACAAACCACAGTTTGTACCAAGGAGTCTTTTAGGAATAGATAAATAATTCACAAAAGACATCTCATAAGGATGATTAATAGAGAAGCAAGCCAAGAACTGCTCTTGAGAGCTGGTCATTATGTGCATTATTCATTTAAGCAACACTTTTATGGATAAGACAAAAAGAGGCTGATGGGATCTAAGGCCGGATTTGTGCATGCATGTTCATCCCTTGATATTGGCCCCATCAAATGATGGCTTGCATGCGTGGAGCGGCCATTCCAGATGGAATACTAAAGAAGAGATCATTTCAGATTGAATAACATTGATAGGAGTCCATTTGCCAGCAGACTAGAAAGAGGAGTCACGATAACCAAATGTGGATAGATTATTAAATATAACAACTTGAGGATCTGCAAAGTAAATCATTTTTAAATCCATTAAAAATGGATGTGAGGGCGATCTGGCTGCGACATCTGTCACCCCATTGATCACCAGGGTTGATTCGGCTGATCTGGCTGGCTAGGCGGGTGTCCCCTTCCTCCCTCACCGCTCCATGTGCGTCCCTCCCGAAGCTGCGCACTCGGTTGAAGAGCACGACCATCCCAGATAGAAGGAGTCCAGAGAGGTGTTTGTTAACTCCATTACCTGGGCAAATTACGTAACAGCCACACACCAGTTCAGGGCCATCTTAAGCGGGTGCGCAGATCGCTCCAGTGCTACCCGCCCCGCCCCGCCCCATTTCTTCCCGCAGCTGGTGGGCGGGCGCAGCGCGGTTTCTGTGCGGCTTCGCCGTGCAGCGCCCCCCCTGCCGACCCGGCGCCCCGCATCACCCAGCCTAAACCTAGAGCCGCCCCTGCACCAGTTGCACACAGCAAGGTTTCCTAAGATTCCTCCTTCCCTGCTGCATAGACTGCAAATTCCCCTAATATAATTCATTTTTGTATGTTCTTTTCATCAATATATGTTTTTATGTGTAAACTTTATCATAGTTTTTGGGATTTTGTACCCATTTCTTGCCTGGAGAACAGCATTGCAAATTTCAAATTCTGAAAGGTCAGTTTTCGACATTTGTGTATCAGTTTGCATGGTCAGCTTTCTAGTGTGGATTTCATATGGGCTATAGTGCTCCCTGTTGCACAATATAAACATTTCTGCAAACAGTTTTGCCACGCTGAATACATTTTTTGTGTTATTGGTAGCAACATGCACATTTTTTGCACACTTTCCCCACATGACTGCATTTTTAAAAATGCCACTATGTACACACACACACACATTCTAGTCTGTTAAAATAAGACATTAGAGCAGTAGCAACTGTTAAAATGAACTCTGGAAATCTCCATGCTTCAGTGTTTGCTAGTTGTGTTGTTGGCAAACAAATCTCTTTCCAAAGTGCATTTGCTCTGTAGAAGCTAATTTATAATCTTTTCAGGTGTGTCTCCCAAAAGACATTGCCACTCGTCTAAGCCTTTATCTGCACAATGCAAGAAACAAACAGTTGTCTTGGATGTTTGTTTCCAGTTTGAGATGGAATGCTGCTCAGTATTTCTCCCTCCCCCCTCCCCCTCCCCCCTCTCTCTGTCTGTCTGTCTGTCTGTCTGTCTCTCATGCACACTTTTAAAATTAATTAAATAAATATCACTTATATTTGCAGGGTGAAACAGAAAGGCGCTGTGTGGAAATAAAAAATGGAATGTTAAAAGCAAAAGAGGAGATAAAAAAAACCAGCACACATTTCAGGTTAAGATTGTTGCAGCTCCTTTGCTGTTACAGTGGTACCTCGGTTTATGAACACAATTGGTTCCGGAAGTCTGTTCATAAACTGAAGCGTTCATAATCTGAAGCGAACTTTCCCATTGAAAGTAATGGAAAGTGGATTAATCCATTCCAGACGGGTCCGCGGAGTACTTAAACTGAAGTGAACTTTCCCATTGAAAGTAATGGAAAGTGGATTAATCCATTCCAGGCGGGTCCGCGGAGTACTCAACTTGAAGCGTACTTAACCCGAAGCATGGGTGTAATTGGTTCCGGAAGTCTGTTCATAAACTGAAGCGTTCATAAACTGAAGCGAACTTTCCCATTGAAAGTAATGGAAAATGAATTAATCCGTTCCAGATGGGTCCGCGGCGTTCATAAACCGAAAATTCGTAAACCGAGGTGTTCATAAACCGAGGTTCCACTGTATTTTCCTGGTAGCAATCCACACTGAAACCTTTTTCATAGGCCAGGTATCACATTTCCGGCATTTTTCACTGAAAACATTACTGCTCGCTAGTGGAGCACACTGTATGAAAACACAATTGTGCTATTTTTCCATGTTCACAACACCCAATGGTGGCTGCTCCATTCGGGTGAATGGGTCACTGATCTGCCAACCTTAGTCTGCCCCCACCTGCTTGCCTTCCTGTATATAAACAAGAATTGGGTGTGTGCTCTGTCCATCATTGGCTCTGACTCCATCTACTTTTGGTCACTCTGTCTTCTACTCTATTGGTCCCAGTGGGCACCAGCCATCACTGATACCAGCATTCTGTGCTACATGCCACTGTGCAAGTGAAATGAAAAGTGAGAGGGTTTTTAGTCACATGTACTGTGTTGTTGTTCTTTATCACACAACATGAGAAGTTGATGATGCCTGAAAGGTCACCTTTTCCATATTCAGGTAAAAGCTTGCATGCTTTCTCACCTCAGTAGCTGCACAGACAGTTAATGCAACATAATAGAGTAAGCAATCACTTATCTTTTAAAGAGGAGGACCTCGTTATCTCAAGCTCCTGTTTTGAGTGGGTGACATTTTCCTCAGCCTCCTGTGGGGGGCAATCATAGAATCATAGGTTTGGAAGGTACAGCCAAGGGTCATCTAGTCCCATCCCCTGCAATGCAGGAATCTCAACTAAAGCATACATGACAGATGGCCATCCAACCTCTGCTTAAACACCTCCAAGGAAGGATAGTCAACCACCTCCCGAGGGAGTCCATCCCACTGTTGAACAGCTCTTACTGTCAGAAAGTTCTTCCTGATGTTTAGTCAGGAGGATAAAATGTCATTTTCACATATTCACTCTCACTTGCTCAGTATTAAAGGTTAAAGATGACATGAAAGAGGATGAAGGGAAAGGGTGCTGACCATTTCTGCAGGATCAAAGCCACTCCCAGCAAGAACAGCATGAGTAGCAAATGGATGGTCACCATGGGTCACATTCACAACATACTTTAAAGAGCATGGCTTTCCCCATTGCTGGGAACTAGTTTTTTAAGAATGCTGGGAACTGTCTCTATGAGGGGGTAAACTATTGTTCCCAGTTGGGGGTAGCCATGTGCCTGAAAGGTGTTTTAGCGGCATGGTGTGGATATGGCCATGAAAATTCAAAAGCAAAGAACAATGTAAGGAAAGTCAAAGTAACGTTTCCGAAATACCTTAGGGCCAGAAGTGGTGACTCTACATCAGCGTTTCTCAACCGCTGTTCCGCGGCACTAGTGTGCCGCGAGACGCTGGCTGGTGTGCCGCGACGTGCGGCGACGAGAAGGGCAATTTGCATTGTCACGTGCCTGGCATTGTCACACTGACCCGCTGGAAAGGAAGCTGGCCGGGTCACGACGCGGAGCGAGCGCATCTCTCAACAGCCACCACCACAGGAGGGTGGTTTTAGACAAACTTAAAGAAGCTGGCTGGATGAGCTCAACCTGAAACTTGCTGAGCAAAGGATTGTGCTGGCAGAGAAATCAGTGGCTTGTGAAGCCTAATTACAGGAGATTGCAACCAACACAGCAATTGGCAAGTGTTTCTTACAGTCATAATTATATAGTCAATATAGGGCGGCACAGAGTTAAATTTTTTAACTTTTTTAATGGTGGTGTGCCTCGTTATTTTTTTCATGGAACAAGTGTGCCTTGGCCCAAAAAAGGTTGAGAAACACTGCTCTACATGTTACATCACACATCTTGTGCCTCACAAGCAAGCAAGCAAGAGGCAGCTACAGGACAGAGGGGGGAAGTAATGTGGATTGGACTCTGTTAACCCTCAAGACCCCTGCTTTTATTTTTGTACTACTCATTAGAGTATAAAGTTTAATGATAAGCATTAAAAATCAACGAGAGAAGCCATGTGAAATGAAAGGAATGTGCCACATACATATTTCATGCATCTGTGATTTCCAGTGTTGGGGGATTTATGAGAACCTGTAATGGTTTACAAGGGAAACAACACATTTCAATGGGCTAGCACAGGGGTCCCCAAACTAAGGCCCGGGGACCGGATGCGGCCCAATCACCTTCTAAATCCGGCCCGCAGACAGTCCGGGAATCAGCATGTTTTTATATGAGTAGAATGTGTCATTTTATTTAAAATCATCTCTGGGTTATTTGTGGGGCATAGGAATTCGTTCATTTTCAAAATATAGTCCGGCCCCCCACGAGGTCTGAGGGACAGTAGACCGGCCCTATGCTGAAAAGGTTTGCTGACCCCTGGGCTAGCACAATCAGTATTGTATGGTGTTCTCCATAGCTCTGGGTAATTAAATGAATACAGAGGGGGTGGAATACTGTCTCGGGAGCAGAGCATCACCAGAAGGAGGCATCCATTTGCCCCTACAGCACCACACCTTAGTGAGAAACCTGTTTCTAAAACATCCAAGCAAAACAATAAAGCAAAATGCATCAGTTAAGCATTGTGATGACTCCCAAATGTAGCATGCAGTGATAGTGCCAGTGTTGATACTTGCATTTTCTTGTAGATTGTGGTGTTATTTTGAATTGTTAGTATTTTGCTGATGTTTTGATGGTTCAATGTTTGTTTTACATTGTATTGTATGTTAACTGTTGTCACATGAGACAACAGATGGACACAGAACCTAAACGCAATGTGGTATTTTCCTGGTTCACAACACACAACAGTGTATTTTATTTGTTTTATTAGAATTCTTACCCATATTTTCCCACAAGGACCTAGGGTGGGTTACAAATTTGCATCTCCACCTGCTTTTGTGTGACTGGCTTGTGGCTGTTGTAAAGTTGCCAAGAAGAGAGTGTGGCCCTTGGGTTTAAACACAGGTTCTCCACTCCTGATGGAGATACTGTATGTATACTGTTGGAAGAGAACTGAAGTCATTTCTGCAAAGAGCACTTTTTCAGAGGGAGGGGGAGCTATTTCCAACACACCTGGGAAATGGACAACATATACAGTTAAATTAGAACAATATCCATAACAACAATCAAGAGTGTTTTTCCTAGCTCTTTGTCACTTTACCTTCTGCCAACTCCCTAAGCAGAAACAGCCTTGGGCGCTTTACCAGATTTCCTCTTTTATTTATCTCACAACACCCAGTGGCCATTTCCTAGCTTGAGATGGTTAGCCTCCTGTTATTGCTGCTTACCTTGTCATGTGCTCAAACTGCAGATTTTCTAGCTTTTCAATTAGTCTGCACTTCTCCTAATAACTGAGTGTCCTGGGGCATCACCAAGCATTAGGGGATTAACTCTTCTTTTACTTCCCCCTCTTAGATGTTAGTGTGATGCTCATTATAAGAGATCAGCCCAAATCCTTGAGGCTGAAAGATAAACATCTCTACAGCTTGCAGTTGTGTCTTAAAGGCTCTGCATTTGGGCATCACACACTTGCTTATAGTCTGCGTTTTGCACACGGAGCAGGAACTCTTATCTCCTCTGCAAGGGTTTAATTAGCATTAAAATTATGTGGCTTATCCTATACAATATGCCTCCTTTGACAGTTGAGCCTGTCTTGCTGATAAGCTGGTTGTTGCCATGCCAAGAAAGAGGGACAAAGAATAAAATATATAAAACAGTGTGGGGCCAGATATTCTCTTCTTTCCATTCTGAGATAGTTTTTGCTTGTGTCTGGAATAATAGGTAATGTGAAAATCCAGAAGTGTTTTTTTTTATCCAGTTCAACATCATTATGTTCCCTGATTATAGCTCTACTATTTACCCTGGATGCTATTGTTTCCTTCTTCCTGGATTAGTTAATTGGATGATTCCATCCAATCAGGGATCACAAAGTGATGTCACAGTGCAATATAGGCGTTGCATGATTTGCTCATCTAAACACACTTGTCATGGACTATTACAATGGACTACTGCATTGGAGGAACTTCTAGGAAGGCTGCACATTTCAAGAGCCAAAACTCTCAGTCCTAGCATTTACCCAGGGGAAGAGATGGGAGGCGCCATCAATTTTGGTTGTCCTGATTTCTCTCTCTTTTTTTCCAATCCTAAATCCAGTTATCCACATTTCTGAATTAAAATAAATTTTGGTAGGCAGTATTAAATAATGTACACAGTTTTGCAAGCAATGTCTCCTAATATAATACTTTTTATATGTTATATTCATTTGTTGTGTTCACTTTCCCATAATACTTGCACTTTTGCAAACACTGTTTGGTTAGAGAACTGCACCACACAATTTGGATAATTGCAAATCTGTGCAGGGTGGGTGAATCAATTTTCTCTCCCATCCCTACCCATTGGTCAACTCCCTCATTCCTGCTTTTCCCAAAGGGTGGGAGACGTTCTGAGGGGACAGAGATGGTAGGTTGTGTGTTTGGTGCCGAGGAAGTCCAAGGAGGCAAGGCAGGAATCCTTATTTGGCTTGGATTTTGTTTGACGTTTGATATTACAAACTAAGCTGGACATAAATTGTTCGGTATTGTATATGACTAAATCAGAGTAGATACATTAAAACCAATGGACTTAAGTTAGCCACAACTAATTTATCAGCTTCAGCGGGTCTTCTCTAAGTATGACTTAGTCAAATGCAGCCTTCTGAGCCTCTCCTGCCTTAAATCCCTCCAGCCACCCAATATGAGTTCTTCTTTTGTTGACCCTTATGCCTGTATATCACCAGCATGCATAATGATTGCTTTCCCCTGTTTTGTATTTGCAGATGGATAATGATTGTTGAGTTGCAGATAATTGTCTTGACCTTTTGCTTTATTTTTCAGAATTGCCTGCATAGAGCGAAGGCTATTACCCTTTGTAATAATGCCATGGATACTTCAAAGGTCATTTCATAAAGCACAGTTGTACAAAAGATGTTCATCATATTTCTAATAAGGGCAACACATGGTCAGCTTTCAGCATAAATAGAACTATCTTATAAGCTTTGGTTGAAGCAGATTCATTAGAGGAGGGTTTATTTGGATAAGCAAATATATTTTGAGAAGGCCAGCTATACTGGAGTGCAGTTTTCCTCCTCTGAAGTTCCATACAAAGTACAATTTGGGTTTCCTGTTGACCTTCCTTTCAAATATTATAAAGGTCAATTCACACAATTCCTCCCAAAAAGGAGCACTTAGCTTCTTTTGCCCTGGGCGCAAGCAAAAATTGAAAAGAAAAGAAAAATGCATTTCGACTTCAGTGGTAGAAGTCCTTAGTCCTAGAAGCATGACTAACTAGGATGCATTTGTTTGTTTCATTTTGTGGATGCCTGGATTATTCATGATGGTGGTTGGGAAGAAGGGTCATACTACTTTAGTGGTGGAGCACACTCTGTGTGCACAAGGTTAAAGATTCAGTGCCTAATAGCTCCAGGTAGGCCTGGGATAGCTCAGTCAGAAGAGCAGGAAAATCTTGATCTCAGGGTTGTGGGCTCGAGCCCCACGTTAGACAAAAGATTCCTGCATTGCAGGGGGTTAGGCTAACTCTACAGTTCTATGATTCATTTGGTGCCCTCTCTCCTCTTGCCCTCTGTGCCCAACCAAGCCATTGTTAGTATTCTGCAGTGCTATTTTTCTAGAAAAAGAGGTGCTGGAACTCACCATGAACACATCCCTCTTTCTCTTAGAATGGCAATGGCGCCCACCTGAGAGGTGCCGGAACTGAGTTCTGGTGAGTCCCAGCTAGGGAAAAAAAAGCTCTGGTTATTCTGGCAGGCATTTGAACTTTGAGATTGGAAGATTTTTTAGTGACTAATCCTCTCTTTTTTAAATTGTTTTAAACTGTCTTCCCATTGTTATTATTTCTTGGGTTGTTTAATTGAATTTTTAAAAATGGGTTGGTGTGTGTGTGTGTGTGTGTGTTTTTAAAAAATAGTTAGCTGCCCTCAGCTCTGTGAATACAAATGAAAGGTGGGAGATACATATTACAAGTTCATTCACTGCCCCACAAGAAGTGGGAGAAAACTTTGGGGGGGGGAGTACCAATGTCAGATGAAGCTCCTGAGTTGACCACTGACTTCCAGGCTGTCTTCCATAGGATGTACAATGTTTTTCCAAAGTATGTAGAAACATTTCAACCCTCCAGCTTGCTCTAATGTAAGACATGCCACAATGCATTTTAATTGGGAACGCCACTTAATTAAATGATCAAGCAATTCCTTTTGTTCTTCTTAGACAGCAGTAAGACTAGATGAGCAACGCAAGAGACTTCTTGAATCTCTTTAATATGTCACTCAACTTTGCTTTGCATCACTCCCAAACTAATACTTTCCCCCTAACTTTTACTTTTTTAAAAAAGCCTAGTGGTTTTTTATTTTTTAACTAAAAAAACTGGCAGGTTTTCCCTTGGTTGCATCTAATATCAAAATCAAGATTTATTAACATTACAAAGAGCACCACTCTCGTAGAGTGCCCCTTTTATCATTCTAAGCAGCTGCCTTCAGGCAAAACATTTAACCTTGGGAAATGCGATAGGAATTGTGGGAAGCCAGAAATCTTTGAAACCCTTTGAATTCAGCCAGAAATCTACTATCCAGCTTGAGCTGAAAGAAGATGAGACCCTTATTTTCATTTGATGTTTATCAATTCTATCTATTGCATTTAAAATTGAAAGATATGGCAGCTCTTACTTATAAACAATGACTTTTCATTTTCCCTTAAAGCAGTCCAATGATGAAAAATACACCTTTACCCCACTGGGAATGCTATTAGGATGAAAGCAGCCAGGAAGAGAAAGAAGAAAAAAAGCTCGTGTGCACTAAGTGTTTAAAATAGGACCACAAATGATCTTATCTATTATTCTGGCTGTTTTATAGCAAAATGATAAATTTTGTGTTCCATTTTCCGTTTATATCACCTGTTGCCTCTGCTAGAGTAAAAGGAATGGTATGTCAATTATAAGTCCTTCTTTGGCAGTTGGCTATATTTCTGGTTGCAAAATGAAACAACAAGATGGATGTTTTATTTTTCAAAACCTTATCGTAACTATCTGCCTAGCACTGAGAAAAACTAACAACATCCAGGCCCGGCTCTAGGGGTAGTCTTGGTGGTGTGGGGCGCCAGGGCGCCGGGCCGGCAGGAGGGGGGCGCCGGAGCGATCTCCACGCCACGGCGCCCGACCGGCTTCAGTCGGCCCTGACAACATCCCTCCAAAATGGGAATTACCTATAGTAATAAATATTTTCATAAATGCTTTGGACTGCATAATTGTCACTGAGAACTCACTTAAAATGGGTAAAGAAAGGCATTTGAAGGTCAAAAATAAGAGAAATATGCTGGTGTGGAACGAGTGAATGAGTTTAAGCTGGGAAAGTAAGCTCGCAGCTTTTGCATCCTACAAACATAGCAGTTTTGCCACCCACCAGTAGCATTTGGTGTGGTTGCACAGACAGGAAAGCATTGTTCACCTGTCTTCTCAATGCTGAGCATCACTGGCAGTTCCTGAGAGGGACAGCAGTGAGGTGCAGGCTGCAGGTAAGGCAGTGAAACCAGTCTGACACTCCTGCCTCCACACTTGCACTCAGTGGCGAAGCTGCATGCTCCGGCACCGGGGGCAGAGAGCAGGCAGGGGCATGCCTGGCGCACATCCCGGGGGCATGGCATGCTGCTCACGGGGTGTGGCGTGTGCCCGGGGACATGGTCCGCTGCCAGCAGGAGCGTGGCACCCAGCGTGGTGGGGGTGTGCACAGCGTGTGTCCGGGGGCATGGCTGCGATGGTACCCCCCTCCCCGATGGTGCAGGGGGCAATGTGCTCCCCCACCCCCGTTCCTCCACCAATGGTTGCACTATATTGAGCTCTCTGCCCCTCATTTGTCATCCTCTTGGGAACTGGCAGAAAAGCTCAGCATTAGGAAGGCCGGTGAACAATGCTGCCCTGCCCCTCTGACTGCTACTGCACCTACCCCTTCCCTTTATTATTGTTGTTGTTGTTTATTGTTGTTTTGGCCAGCCTCTCACCATGTTGAAAGTTCTGTCCAGCACCATAACCAGCTAATCTTTCCCTGACAATATCCCATTGAGCCTTTCCAGGGCTGCCAACTTTAATAAAATATTGGAGGGGGCAAGTAAGCCCTGCCCCACATAATCAATCACAAGACACCGTGCACACAACCCATTTGAATGGTAATGCCCATCAACTTGGGGGAGGCCCAGCACCCTCAATTTTTTTGTGGGGTGATGGGATCTCAGTGCCTGGGTGCTGGCTCCTATGAGTCCTTCAAGTTCTCCTTGCCTGTCAGAAGGGAGACTTCAAAGTTTAAAAATGTCAGATCTGTGCTGTATTTGCCCCCCCCCCCAACACAATAAGCAAAATTTATAGTCTCAGGTATATTAATACTTGATTTAAAGAATAATTTCAACTGAATATGTGGCATGCAAACCCAAAAATTCGTCAACCACAAATTGACATTGGCTTTGTTTCACATCTCCAAGACACACTAACTACCATGACTTTCTTTCTATTCATATTTTAATCAGAACATTAATTACAGTGGGAAATTGCACACATGTTAAGTTCCCTGGCAGCAGCTGGCCTTAAGGAGACTATTCTCTGAGCAGGTAAATGACTATGGAAGGTTCAATTATAGGTGTCCTCTAACTTTCACAGATTTAATTCTCATAAGTCAGAGGTCCTTCTGCTTAGCTCTCACCACCTGTTCAGCGATGACTCCCACATTGCCATCTCTGTTGGCAGCACACGATGGGTCGGACAGGCACTTCGATGCTCTTTTTATATAAAAAAATCCCCGAGAAGCAGCACATTGCAGCTAACCTTTGCCACTTATCAAGCTACCTTATTACCATGTTCAGGCTGTGAACAGATTAAAATGAAGGTCTGTGCACAAATGCCAAGATCTCTGCCATGACATCTATACTTGATCAGCGTAGCTAACTTTTATCCGTTTCTCAGAATGAGTGGAGAAAACTTCAAGGTTGGCACCATTTCCAATATACTTTTGCAGCAATTTCAAACTGAATTATTTCATGTCCTTCATTGACTGATTGATAAATTTATTTCAGAGCACCATCCATAAGAGCAGAAAGATAAGAGGGAGGTTGCAATGCTCTGTATAAAACAAATTTGATAGATCCCTTTCTTAAGAAGCTTACAATATAGAAAAAGACACAGGCAGAAGTGGCTCACTGGGTGGTGGGTTGCCGGGTGGATTGCCATTTTTTACCAAGGGGGAGAGAGTAAGGGTCAGCTAGAGCAGTGCGCCCCCTTCCCCCAAAGATCTTTGAGTAATTTCACTCCTGTGCACCCCAATGTCAGCTGACCCTACTCATACCTCCAAAACTAGTGTGCAGATTGGAACACAATTGCATTTCAGATTTTGCCCCTTTTCGAATTTTGCAACACAGTTCTGTACTCAGAAAATATACCAAAATGTTTACATGAGGAATTTTGGGTAAGACAAGCATTTCAATACAAAATTTCAGGGCAATTGTTGCTGTTGTAGAAAAAGAAGGAAAGGCAGGTCGATGTGGACATGGGATGTATTTATGAAATGACATGTGTGAAAATGACACTGACTATAAACAAGACTGACCCATCAAACACTAGCTACAATATTATTTATTTATTTATTGAAATCCCAGGTTGACCTGAATCAGCCTGATTTGGTTTGGAATCCAAGATCTGGCTGGATATAGTGCACAACCCTAATATATATCTTTAGACTCAAGTTTAGAAATATGTACTAGAATTTAAACAAATATGCATTACATATTACTATAGTAGGAACCAGGTGATCTTTGTTCCTGCTCACTCTGTTCTCCAGCTGCTCGCTGTTGAGAGGCCATTTCAACACACCTGTTTTCCCTTCTTATTGCTCTTTATTTTTAAATTGCACTTGGGTTAGGCAGGGGTCTGTAAAGTAAGACACGTGGCCACCCTAGTTCCTACAGTTGTTACCACCTGTCCACTTGCCAAGCAAATCCAGCAAATAAGGAGTCGGCAGTAGCCATTGCTCCTATATTCACTGCTAGTGAGGAAGATTAATAGGAGGCCAAAGAGACACTCAAAAGTGTCCTTGGAGGTAGCTTGACCAGTCCATGTTCACTCCTCATGTCAGTCAATCCTGAAGTCTTCCTGCTGTTACTTTCAGTGACTGGAGTGCTCACATCTTTAACTCTGATACTAAGCTGCCTTATAACAAGTCAGACTGTTCGTTCATCAGATTCTGTCTTCACTGACTGGTGGTGGCTCTCCGGGTTTTCATGTGTGTTTGGGGGTCTTTCCCAGCCCTCCCTGGTGATGCCAGGCATTGACCCTGGGGCTGTTTTCATCCAAACCATTCTCTACCACTGAGCCGCAGCCCTCCCCTTCATTTGGAATGTGAACAGCTCTACATGTTACAAATAATCTGGTTTGCCAATGGTGCACCATTATTCCACCAGTGCTTCTTGCAGCAAAAATGTATAATATGCGCGACTGTTAATCATCCATCTGCATAGTTATGTACCCTGATTGCCTCACATTCCTCCAACATCCATGAGGGGTCAAATAAATGCTCCTGGAATTCACATTTCACCTTTAGTGCATGGTGACTTAGAAACTTATGAAGAAGCCTTGTGCCAAGAAAGCCACAAAGCGTGGCTCAACATTGTCTGCACTGACTGGCAGCTTCTCTCCATTTTCAGACTCCTTTTCTCCCCTGATACCTGGGGGTGCCAAGGATTGAACCTTGCATGTTTTCACACACAAAGCATATGCTTTGCCACTGAGCTGTGTGCCTGTGCCAAACAGGATTATTGCAGAAATAGCTGAACCATTCTTTCAGCACAGCATTATGATGCCTTCCTTCAACCCATATTAATGTAGAACAGGGAAGAGACCTGACATCTGTGAACCTTAGAGACCCAAGGGCAAAGTACAAACGCCCCAGGACTAGTTATAACCTGCAGCCCTCTGTCCATTTTAATCTAGTCTCCCGAAACTAACCTCACTAGAAAGGTATTGTGGCATTTCCAAAATATGTTCAGGCTTTGGTGAGCCTCCAAGGGAAGGGATAATTGCATCATCCGACACAAAATGCAGCCACAGCACTCCTTGCTAATGTGAATATGCCTTATGGCTGGGGAAGTCTCAGTGTGGATCCAGTGTGAATCAATCCCAGCTTCTGGAGTACATTTATAATTTGTTTTGGCTCAGTTGTCCAGTTCTGCTGTTAATTGCCATCTGTTTGGCAATGTTAACTTCATTTAATTTCATCCTGTTGTCAGTGGGGTTCAAGATTCATCTCAAAATGTTCATTGCACCTGTGTATGTACATGAAAAAAAATCATTTAGTACTTCCTTCGAAAAGGCATATCAAAGCCCTGGGACTGCACTGTTTTCTGGGAGGAGGAAAAGCAACACTTTTTCTATTCCCCAAAGGTTTCAGACTGTAAGTGTTTCCGTCTCATGAAGTGGGCCTGAAGAGCATGTTGCAGTTGGAATTATGCAGTAAGAATTCTGGACTTAAGTTATTCTGATCTTTTTAATTGTTCCATGGGATCACTCTGTGATGCATTCAACTCTCCCTGAAATCTCATTTAATCAGGAGAATTTCTGAAATTTCATAATTGGTTGTTGCAGCGTTCAGTATCTTCTAATCATTTGCACTTTTAGCTTTCTTTTACTGATGTGCACTTGTGCATTGACAAAACAAAGCCGAAAAAGCAACCTTTGTGCACTTGTACTTCAGGGTATGCTGAACTTTTCAACTTTTCAAATTTTAAAAATGAGAAATGCTAAAAAGTTGTGACATGACTTGGGCATTCAAAAGATATTATGTTTAAATTAATATAATTTTGTCTTGCTTGGTAAGCAAAATGTGTGTAAAATTGCATAGAAACTTTTAAAAATGATTGCCAAGTACTTTCAATTGTTGTTGTTTAGAATAATCTGAATTTTTCAAAAGGTAAAATTTAAATTCTTTGGTTTTCCAAAAGCAGTTTATATGCTTCTTCAACAAACATAGACTTACCAAGATAAATGTTGTCCAAAATGTTAGCAGACCTAAATTTCTCACACACAAAACCATATTTTTAGGACCCCTTGCTGAAGGAATTGCAAGAAACAAGTTTAACCCTGTAAAATGTGCCCTACTTGTACCTATGGTTACAGCAAGATACTTTTAGTGCAGGGTTTTTCTACAGCCAAAATAAATTACTGTTTCCTTATAATCCCAGCCAGGCCCATGCAGAAAATGCTGTTATAATGCTATTGGGGTGAGAGCTCTTGGAATATTGTATACAGTTCTGGTTGCCAAAACCCCTAAAAAGAATATTGTAGATTTGGAAAAGCTTCAGAAAGGGGCAACCAAAATATTCCAGGGGAGAAGCCTCTATGAAGAAAGGTTGTAGCATTTCAGATTTTTTTTTTTTAGTTTAGAGAAAAGGTGAGTAAGAGGTGACATGATATAAAACTATGTATGACATGGAGAAAGTTGATAGAGAAAGATTTTTATTCCTCTCTAATAGCACTAGAACTTGTGGTCATCCAATGAAGCTGAATGTTGGAAGATTCAGGGCAGGTGAAAGAAAACACTTCATCACACAATGTGTAGTTAAAACTATGGAACTTCCTCTCACCAGAGACCTCAAAAGAGGTTTAGACAAATTCATGGATAAGTGTATCAATGACTACTAGCAATGATGGAGGTTATGCTCTGCCTCTGTGGACCATGGAGGCAGTATGCTTCCAAATACCAGATGGGGGAATCCGCAGGGAAGGAGAGTGCTCTTTGTGCACAGGTCCCGCTTGCAAGTTTCCCACAGACAACGTTGTCACTGTGAGAACTAGATGGTGGACTAGATGGGTCACTGCCCTGATCCAGCAGGCTCTCATGATGTTCAGATGAGAGTTTGCCTTCACTGGTGGCTAAGAGACTTAAATTGCAAGGTTAGAAGGACAAACACCTACCAACTATCACCCAGTGGCTGGGAGAGTTCAGTGCCCTTTCTGTGTTTGAAGGTATAGCTCATGGGTAGGCAAACTAAAGCCCAGGGGCTGGATCTGGCCCAATCACCTTCTAAATCTGGCCCACAGAATCTGTGTGTTTTTACATGTGTAGAATGTGTCCTTTTATTTAAAATGCATCTCTGAGTTATTATCTCTGAGTCAAAGGAATTCGTTCATCCCCCCAGTGAACCGGCCCCCTGCTGAAAAGGTTTGCTGACCCTGGTATGGCTTATCATAGTCAATTTCATATAAATAACTATTTGGACTGCTTGTTTTAATATACAGTATTGATGAAATATTGCTAATGGGTTGTATCCACCTAAGAGTAGATCCATTCATTCTAATGAATTCGTAAGTTGTTATGGCTGTTAACTTGAATGTATCTACTCTGAGCAAGGCTAGCATTGGATATCACACAATGTCAGCTGGCAGTGACATCATTGTTATTTGTCTTTATATATCTTCTCTTTCCTCCTTACAATTGGAAATAAATAAGCAAACAAGAATCTGTGCAAATAATGCTTTGTCTTCACATATAAATAGCTATACAGTAATGTTTTCAATAACAACCACTACACACCTTTTTATTGCCAGGTAGCACTTAGGAGCATGTGACCATCTCTGCTACTCTGCTGGCTCTCCTTTGGATCCACAATACCCGCTTGTTCTGTCAGTGTCTCATTATACGTGTCACTGATAGCCTGCTTGGCCTCAAGCCACATGGCAAGCTGACAAGATGTGAAGCAGTTTGGCAGTTTCCATACAGGGCACAGCTGCCACTCTCTCTTATCCTCCATTTCCCAAAAATCAGCTGGTTTTGGCAAGAGATCACAAGCAAGGACTAAGCAGTAACGGTACATCCTTTTTAGTAATCATAGCAATGGAAACATCAACCTGTCTCAACATTTCCTATTTTTTTTCTCCTCCCCCATTCCCTCTCTGTGACAGCTTCTTCTCACTGATGGAGAGGCAGAAGAGTCATTTCCTTTTTCCCTCTCTTATTTCTCAACTTGAGTTTTCTTTCCTTTTTAAATGTTGGTTGATTTTATCTGAAGTAGCCCACAGAAAACATAAATTGAAAGATAATTAAAATTTTGAGCCTAGTCTCTGGAACTGGATCTCATTTACGTTTTAAGCTAACAAGCTACAGCAAAAATCAGAAATTACTCTCTACAAAGTGTCACTATTATTCTTACTGTCACTGGAGCATCAACAAACAACTATGTGTTCTACAAAGTAGAATCCTAAGGTTGATTGATTTACTATACCACCTTTCATCCAAGAATCAAAGAGGGTGGTATGTAATATAAAAACACAGAAATACATACCATAGTAAGAAAAGCAATAGACCACCCACAGTTTAAAAGGCCATAGATTGTTTAACAAGCCAAAGGCCTGGGAGAAAAGGAATATTTTTTCCGCACGCCTAAAGATATATAATGAGAGTGCCAGACAAACTGCCTTGGAAAGAGCATTCCACAAGCGGAGAGCCACTTAATTAGGAAAATCATCCATTCAGTCCATTCAGTTTGATTTAGTGTGTTTAGCGAGCAGCCATTACACACGTAAAAATAATAATAAGAATACTCATAATAATCATTAATATACCGGTATTCCAAGATGGACATGTTCACTTTATGCTGGGATGATCAGCTTTATGACAATGTATGGCCATATGCGAGGGACGTGGGTGGCGCTGTGATCTAAACCACAGAGCCTAGGGCTTGCTGATTGGAAGGTCGGTAGTTCGAATCCCCATGACGGGGTGAGCTCCCGTTGTTTGGTCCCAGCTCCTGCCAACCTAGCAGTTCGAAAGCACATCAAGTGCAAGTAGATAAATAGGTACTGCTCAGGCGGGAAGGTAAACGGCATTTCCGTGCACTGCTCTGGTTCTCAGAAGCGGCTTAGTCATGCTGGCCACATGACCCAGAAGCTGTATGTGAACAAACGGCGGCTCCCTTGGCCTATAGAGCAAGATGAGCGTGCAACCCCAGAGTCATCCGCTACTGGACCTAACGGTCAGAGGTACCTTTACCCTTACCTTTATGGCCATATGCACCTGTTGTCCCTTAACATGACAACACTTTTTTTAAAAAATCATTTTTTATTGATTTTTCAATAAAAACAGCCAATTAACATATCCATCAAATCATAATCATAATTCAATCGAAAACAATATAAAATAAAAAACCAAACAAATGGCAATCCAAATTATTAATTATTAATTTTGCTGAGCTTCCCATAGTCTGGACCTCTGAAGTATATCTCCAATATCTTCATTCCTGCCTTCTTCTTGTTGTTCTCATATTTTCCACATTCCGATCTTAATGCTTTAAAGTTCTCCATCCCTGGCTCTGCGATTCTCAATTGTGTCAAATCATATATCCTTTCATCCATCGAGTACAGCTGTGTGTGTGTGTGTGTGTGTGTGTGTGTTTGTGTGTGTGTGTATTCAACTGTCTATTTGCCAGCACAGCTTTTCCTGACTTCATTCCAATCTTCCAATCTGGGCTGTTGTCCAAGTCTATCATTTGAAGTTTATTGACGCAGCAACTCCCAAATTGTTAAATTATTCCAATCTGGGCTGTTGTCCAAGCCTGTTGTTTGAAATTTAATGACACAGTAACTTCCATGTTGTTATGTTGTTACTGTTTTGCCATCGTTAAATTGTTGAGCATACTGTTTGCAATATTGCAATGTAAATGAACTGTATTCCACAGATATAAGTCATTTGGCGATCAATCAGCTTTCCCGGAGACCACATATTACCCCCCTTTGGGCCCTAGAAGGGGGGTTGCTAGACATCCATTTAGCCTTCTCTCTCGCTCATAATGATGAAATTCTGCAAACAGATGCACTGTATGTTATCCCAAATTGTTGTCTCAAATCATTATAAAGTCAGCTAGCAAGTACCATATTTCCCACTTCACTCGAAAAAGGGAGAAATTCTCAGTTTTCCGTGCTGCATCATATTAACAGGTGCCATCTTGTTTCTTCTTTTATCTTTATCAAGTCTTTCAAGTCTAAGTAAAGCTGCACAATTGAATAGTTAATTATAAATAGAAGTCCATCTGTACTTTTCAAATAAAAAAATTAGGTTTCTTAATGAGGCTTGGCATAGAAAAACAATTGTAGGTATTGAGAAGAAGAAAAAAGAACATACCAATCACCTCTGTAATCTTTGAAGTCTGAGCTTAAACACCAGGGACTGTGCAGTTCTGCAGGTTTTTTCTCTGTCTTCTTCGGTCCAGACTATGTCTGTTTATTGTCCAAATCTAATTATTTTATCAAACAGATATTTCTGGCTATGAATGTGACTTTGGAGAGTGCCAGCTGTGTTATGCTCTGGAACCCAGTGTCCTGCCACTTGCACCTTGCTGCAAGCTGGCAATCTCAGACAGTCTGCGGGTCTACGAGACAGTCCTCCCCCACCCTGGGGAGTCTGCCAGGGCTAATTACCCCCATATCAACCCTGAATTACCAGCACGGCTGAGGTCTGATTGTGTGGGAGTCAACCATTTCTCACTGCCGGAAACAGGAAGCCCCCCCTACTGTTAACCTGACAACACTTAAACTTATATTGGAATTGCTTTGTTGCCTTTATACTAGTTTAATATGGAAAGCCGCTTTGGAAACATTTTTTAAAAAATTGATTTTGAAGTTTTTCAGAAGAGTACAGCAAGCAGTCTACTCACAGTGTTATTACATAGCACATATAGCTTAAAACCCAGGACAAAGTAAAGTTGTATTAAGACATACTGAACTCATAAAAGAACACTAATACTCTGAAGTACTAAATAAATACTATAATACATAAACTTCTTGTTATTTGTGGATCGTGTTTTGTAATCAGCAAGCATCGTTTAGACAAAAAAGAAGAGATAAACCTTTATTAATTCAGTTTCTATCTCATCATATGACATGGACTCTAAGGATGGGCAGCAGGAATATTAATAGTAAAAATTTGAACTATGGATTGGCAAATTATTTATAACAATAGAGTTACGGAACAGATGCAGAGGGAAAATCATTATATGGTGATCCACAAAGGGGGGAGGGAGGGAAGACAAAGTGGATTTCATGTTTTTATTGTATGTATTGCAAATGCAAAAAAAATATAAAAATGGAATCTTAATAGTCTTACATTGAAAAGGAAAAGGAAACACTCTTTTGTTTGGGTTGCAGGGTAAGCTTATTGTTAGGGAAGAAGTCTTTGAAATATTGATGCAAAGGTGTTGGACGTACATATCACTCCAGTGCTTTGAACAATGAAGATTTTATTCCTGGAATGTAATTGCCTCAGTTTGGCCTTAGTTTCAGGCTATTTTAGTGGTTGGACAGATCCCAGGAGGCAAATGAGAATATTTGAAAAACTCCTTTGTATATTTGATATCAATGACATGATGATTGTTAGTTGGTTTTTTAATGTATTATTTCCTGCTACATCAGTGTCTCCGAAGCCTTCCCATACCCCTCTCGTTCTCGTTCTCATTCTTATTTTTCTTTTCTTTTATTCAAAAATTTGTCTGGACTTCTGTGGGGTCAAGCTGGAAGATGAAAAATGGATTCTAACAAGAGTGAACCTACACTTCTATGCAATAAATAATCAATTGCACCAGTTGACAGACAACATAAGAAATCACAGGACCGTGTTAGAAATGTTACATCTGAGGTGATGTAGAATCATTGTCTGTTGTTAGGGCTCTGGGTGTGAGCTCTGTCCCTGCCTCTGCCAAAGGAGTCATAAGAAGCATAGGTTGCCTGTTGTACTCAGAGCACCCCCTAGTGGGAAACATGCACTAAGAATTTCATTGCCCCCCTTCACCACATGACTTCACTCTGTTTTGTTTCTACACACACTGTCTTCTCTTCTGCCTTCCCTTATCCAGCCCTTGTATGGTGCCCTGCCAGCTTTTCCACCCCTTCCCTCTTTCTGACTTGCCAGTAGGGATGACACCCTAGACGCTTCTGTCTAATCCCTCTTTGCCTTTCTGCTCTTCCTTGTCCTTGCTCAGGCAACCCATATGCATTTTGTAGCTCACCTCTTTCCCTCCACCTCCTTCTCCTTCTTCCCTCATAGGTCTCTCTCCACCCTGGTGTCTTTGTATTTCCACTCCATCATTCCAGTCCTCCTCCTTGTTCTCTGACACTGACCCTTTATCTCTTGAAGGACACTGCCTTCTCATCTACCAACATTTCAAGCTCCCAATCAGCAGCTGTGCATTGGCTCAGCTGCCAAAATAAAATCTTAAAGAGCTATATATCTTATTAACACCTTGAAACACACACACACACACACACACACACACACACACACACACACACACACACTTTTTTACACTGCTTAATGTCCTTTGCCTCACTTTGAAAATATCCTTTTGGCATAGCTGCCAAGTTTTCCCTTTTCTTGCGAGGAAGCCTATTCAGCATAAGGGAAAATCCCTTAAAAAAAGGGATAACTTGGCAGCTATGCCTTTTGGAGATCCTCATAATCCTCCTAACTCTTTTTTGTTTCTGAACAATTTGATGTCACCAACAAACCTGGCCACCTCACAGCCCATCCCTAACTCCAGATCATTTACCAGTGCTTGTGACCCATGGTAATACCCACCACCTCAGATACTGGTGGCCCAAGCATGGGTGAGGGTCAGTCACCCCAGGGTTTCAGGTAGACAGGAGGCAAAATGGGGTGAGATGAGATGATAGCATCAGCACCTTGGAGGTGTGAGTTTGTGGGCCACAGTTAGTGATCATGCAGTTGAGGCAGAACTTACAAGCTGTGTCAGCAATGTTAGGGATCAACTGAAAGTCTCTATCCATCTATCTATCTATCTATCTATCTATCTATCTATCTATCTATCTATCATCTATCTATCTATCGCCTGAACTAGGTATTCATTGACTGCACCAAGTGAGTAATCAGGGTTTAGGGAAGAAGACACAGACATTGGTGACTGGGCTCCACATGGGACAGACATGGGAAAGCTCAATAAGTAGATCATCTGTTATGCCATCCCAGAGGACTCTCTTTCCCTCTCTAAGCCATTTTCAGTTTATTCGCCACAGGATATAAAGAAGGTTTACTAATGGAGGTATGTAGTGGGAGAATAGGTATTTTCACACATGTCTTGTTTACTTTCCAAGGACTTGCTTATTGGGGAGGTTGACAACTGAAATAAATGAATGTCACATCCAAGGTATCTTTGCCAAGTTGTCATGCTTCAGAAACAGCTGTGAGTTCTGTGGATTAGACTTCCTGTCATAATTAATCAATCTGTCTTCAAAACATACTGTCTACAACGACATGAGTTTCACTTTGAAGTAGCTTGTAACAGATGAACTAGTTTCATTTCACATTTTGTGATATGTGATATGGGACAAGGCTTCCCATATCAAAATGACCATAAGGATTCAAGAACATTAATGCATCACATCAAATGATGCCACATGCTTCCACTGTTGCCAACCAGATGCCCACAAGCAGGTCATGAGGGTAGTAGCCTTTCCAACTGTTGTTTTCAAGCAATTGGTACAGGCAGCATGAGTTGAAACTGGATCAATAAAGCCATATCCACTAAACAAGGATTGGGTACCTGTGTCCCTCCAGACGCTGAACTGCAGTTATTGAACTACATTTCCCACCATCCCTGTTCATTGACCATGCTGGCTGAATCTGATAGGAGTCCAGCAGTGTCAGGAGAGCCATAGTTTCCCCAATCCTGCTGTAAATAAACCAAACTGCATTGTTATGAAATTTCAACCAAAACCATGTAATGGAAAGATGAGGAACCTTCCAAATTATCAGGGTACACGTGTTTACCACCAGATCATGAATTTTGGGCTAGGCTTTTTACTGTACAATAATGTTTTCCTCCCACTAAACCTTATAATGATTACGTCCCCCTTGTTGATACTTGACAACGTACAAACGCCTCTGAGGAATTACTGCTTTAAAAGAAGACGATAAAAAGAAGCCATATGATGTAATTGAATTCGAAGGCAAAGAATTAAGCGGTTCATAAACTACCATATATATTAACCTCATTCAACTGTTTCAAGATTCTAACCTCTAAAGATGATATCAAGGTAACCTGAATCCCCTGGAGAGAACTATTCATGCCTATTAATTGTTGCAATACAAGCTACTGTGGGCTTTGCATTGGATGCTAGTCCTTTAGTGTTTGAAAATGCGCTTCTCAGCAGAGAGTGGAGGACACCGCTGGGACTCATTTGACTCTGACTTTCACATTAATTTTGCTGTGCTGTGAAGAGCACAGACAAAAATCAATGTCCATCAGTGATTATTCAGGGTAAAATATCTGGCGACAGTGAATACCAATGGCAGCAAAGAACATTACGCTTACTTCAAGTTTGGTGGGTTGGCAAAAGATTGCAAGCCCCTCCATTATAATCAATGGGACTGTTGCCATCAATGTCATTAGGCGCAGGATCACACCCAAACCCATTTATTTCAGCTGGCTTTCTTTGCTATGTTGTTTATGAATTTAGCATGAGAGATAACTAGGAGACTTAACATAATGGGCGGGATGCCTGCCAATGCAGAGGACAAGATGACAATGATTTTATATAATTCTTTCTACAGTATTCTGCTCAAGAATATATGAAACCCCATGCATGTTGTTGCCAAGTGAAGGTGGGATAGCTGCTCACAGAGCCATTTTATATAAATTGTCAGGATCAAGAGGTCATTTTTTTTTCCTGGAGGGCAGTGAGGCAGTTAGGTAATTCTAGATTCCAAATTATCATATCTTAAGACTTAATGATCTTATGCTGCCCAATACTGAGTCAGACCATTTATCCATCCAGCTCAGGATTCTCTACACTGACTGGCAGCATCTCTCCAGGGTTTCAAGCACGACATACTACCAGCACTATCTGGAGGTAACAGGGACTGAAGTTGGGACCCTCTGCATACAAGGCTCTGCCGCTGAGCTATAGCCTGTCCATTCTAGATGCTAATGTAAGCCACACTGCTGCATTTGGGGGGCCTCCTGTTTATTCAGCTGATCAGCTCCCTGGACTTCTTCCCTAAAGTCCTGTCCTTACTTCACGGGCAGGAAAGATTGTAGCTCCCTACTTTCCTAGTGACTCAGCATGGCAGTAGAGAACCAAATATGCAACAGATCAAAGCAACCCCAGTATACCAACAAAGGTATGTGAATATCCACATCACTCACTGTAGGTCTAAGAAGCTCAAGTGTATCTCTATGAAAATAGGAAAGCAGCTACAAAATGGATGGAAACATGGGAAGTGCAAAGCCTAAATCAGTTGTTAACAACTGAATGCAAACCCTGATACTCATTTGGTGGATTAATAATTGTATCCTTTGTTTAACTGCCTATGCCATCTAAAAGAGAGAAAGCGGTGAGATACCAGTGATTCAACATGTACGTGGAAACCCAGCTGCAAATCCTAAATGAACCATGGAACTCACGAGGTGATTTGGGGGTGTTGCTATGCATTATTTTAATTGTTATTCTACTGATATTGTACATAATTTGTTTTTTATTATGTGTTCTTGTTCAAGTTATATTGTAAATTGCATAAAAAAACTTTCTTCCCCTTAGTATAAAGCAATATACAAATTTAATACCGTAAATCAAATCAAGATCTTGACTGTAAATAATACAGTGGTGCTTCCTTCAGGGTTGGGCCAAAGTAATCAGCTCACAATTTTTTAAAAATATTGGTGTGTGTGTGTGTGTGTGTGTGTGTGTGTGTGTACTTTACAAAAATAAAATCTAACAATCTTACAAATATTAATGTAATATATGATTGCATTAAATATTAATTATTATGGGAGCATCTGTATTCTGTTGTTGTTGTTGTTGTTGTTGTTGTTCTTGTTGTTGTTTAGTCATTTAGTCATGTCATTGTTTGTCTCCCAAGAAGCAGGCGTCTTTTATTTTCGTGACTGCTGTCACCATCCACAGTGATCATGGCACCGAAGAAGGTAAAATCTCTCGCTGTCTCCATTTCTTCCCCTTCTATTTGCCAGGAGGTGATGGGACCAGTGGCCATGATCTTAGTTTTTTAATGTTGAGGTTCAGACCATATTTTGCACTCTCCTCTTTTACCCTCATTAAAAAGTTCATTAATTCCTCCTCATTTTCTGCCGTCGAGGTTGTGTCATCAGCATATCTTAATTCCGGCTTGGGATTCATCCAGTCCAGCCTTTCGCATGATGAATTCTGCATATAAGTTAAATAAGTAGGGAGACAATATACAGCCTTGTCGTACTCCTTTCCCAATATTGAACCAATCAGTTGTTCTATATCCAGTTCTAACTGTAGCTTCTTGTCCCACATAGAGATTTCTCAGGAGACAAATGAGGTGATCAGACACTCCCATTTCTTTAAGAACTTGCCATAGTTTTCTGTGGTCGACACAGTCAAATGCTTTTGTGTAGTCAATGAAGCAGAAGTAGACGTTTTTTCTGGAACTCTCTAGCTTTCTCCATAATCCAGCGCATTATGGCTGTATTCTGCTAATGTTTCCCAAATCATATGTCTCATCCATATAAAAAGCATCTGCATTTCTTTTGGGATTCTGATAATCACTAAAAAGGGTGTGTGTGTGACTGTGATTAACAAAACAGATCTCATTTATATGGCAAAATGTTTCAACTTTTGTTGCTGTTAGTGTTTTGAGAAGGGCTTCATTTGCTAATGCCGTGTGATGTTTTCACTGTCGTCCATCATGAGGTCATGTAGCATTAATGCATCAGTGTGTAGATCCAGAGGTTCAGTTCTCCCTCCCTCTATATATGCCTTATGCCTAACCTGGTCCAAAGGCATGGTCTGAAGGTAGCTCCCTTTCTGAAACTAAGCAACTTTGGGTCAGGTTGGTGACTGGATAGGACACCAGAAGGCAATCCCATGTACACTGCCTTGAGTTTCTTGATGGAAGGCAGGTGGGATATTAACTGAATGGATGGATGAGTTGATGGATGAATATAAAAGTAACTCCAGACTGAACTCAATGTTGGGGAGGCTGAGGGGAGGCTTTTTCTAGTCACTAGGCATGAGGCTTTGTCATTCATTTTCTCCCTTGCCCACAAAAAGTGAGCTGGCTGAGGGAAATGTTGGCCTCTTAAATGTTTTTGTGGGAGGGAGTTTATTGGTTTGATTTTTTTAAAAAAAATTATTTTGTATTCTCATTTTGTATGTTTATGTTGTGAACTGCCCTGTGGTCTTTGAATGAAGGCTGGTAGTCAAATGTAACATCATCATCATCATCATCATCATCAACAGCAGCAGCAGCAAAACATAACAAAACAAAACAAACAACATCATCATCATCATCATCATCAACAACAACAACATGACTTGTGACCCAGAAGGAGTGCCTTTTCCCTCTGTAGATTGCCTGTGCCCTTAATCCTATGGGAGAATTCTGTCTTGTTGTTTCAGCTCCAAGGGAAGCACATCAGTGAAGCCAGGAGAAAGGACCTACTCTGTTGTGGCCTTTGATGTTGGAGTGTCCTGGCCCAAAAGGTTCATCTGGCACCAACTTTGTTGACATTCTGACACCAGGGTAAGACCACCAGTTTACCTGCACAATTATGAATGATTAGCTGCTTGCTGCTACAACAGAATAATATGGTTTACTGTTGCTTATCTATTCTTATTATTGGGTGTTTTATTGGTTTTCTTAGATGTTCTATTTGATTTTGACAGCGTTGATATTGTTGTTACCTGTCCTGGGATATAGACAAAGAGTGGGGTATAAATGGAACAAAATGAATCACTTGTAGAAGCAGCTGACAGAAGCACCATCAACCTGTTTAAATCTAAGAGTTTGGGACTGACTGCCTTGTTGAATGGGGTGCTTGCAAATGATAGGAGAACCGGCATTCATCTACCCGACAAAGACTGGTGGCACATCCTTCAACCACAGGCAGTTAAGGCTAGGTTTGTTCTGAGAGTGAGATAATGCCTCCCTGTTTGTACTGTAGATTGATTTTTCTGTTCACTTCCAAATAAAAATCCAACATACTCATTCATCCACTTCAGCTATAATGTCATGCAGTGCAGCATCACATTAATTTAAAGGACACTGTGTAAGCAATCTCATGGGACTGAGAAGTTTAAGAGGATGTCGCAAGGAAGTCGCTCTACAAAACCAAACACAAGGATGATGCTTCCGTGAAGGATACCTATCAAGGTTATTACTTAAGCAACTGTGTATCAAGTTACACTCCTAAGATACAGTGGTTAATTAACTTTCCCTCTCCACTAATCATTTAATCACCAAGTGAGTTACCACCAGCATTTTCCCTAACGGATAATTCAAAGCAAATTTGGGGGGCTCTTCCCCAGTGAAATAGCTGATAAATTTTGAAGGAAGCCAAAAATGTTCCAACCAGTACTGTATAGGGAAATACCTGGAGTTTTAAGATTCCTGCATCTAAATTTTATCTAGATTTTGTCTAAAGCAGAACTGCAAAACAAACCTGGAGGTACTTATACAGGCAAAACATCTACAAAATTACGAAGCAAACTGCCAGAACATGCCAAAAAAAAATCCAGCTGTTTCTGTATATCCTTAACCATAGTGTGATTTAAACCTGGTTTATGTTGTTATTGCCTTGTGATCTTTGGATGAAAAGCAGTACACAAATTTAATAAACAACAATAATAAACAAGTTAATTGTATCATTAAGAACAATCCACCATGTGAAGAGTGAATTCACATGAGCCTCTTATGTTCCTAACCAGAAGACACCAAAGGAATACAGCATATAATGCAACACAGATGTAACAATGCTCTCTGTTCTTTTCTTGAGAGCCAGTAGGGTGTGATGATTAGAACAGTAGTAACTAATGTGGTGCTGCCCATGTATTTTGGACTCCAGCTCCCATAATCCCTGCTCACTGGCCATTCTGGCTGGATCCTATGAGAATGGGATTCTAGTAACATCTGGCAGGCACCACGTTGTCTGCTCATGGTTTACAGTGGGGGTGAGTAGCATTTGGCCCTCCAGAAGATGTTGGATTTCCATAAGCCCAAACCAGTATAGGTAATGATCAGTTAAAATCGGAGTTGGTTTCCAGCAATATTATCTGGAGGAGCAAAGGTTCCTCATCCTGGTTCAGATTGCTACACTGTGAAAATCCCAGTTGAAATCTTGAATCAACCACATAGCTTGCAAATTAACCTTGGGACATTCATTATTTCTCAGTCTAACCTACCTCACAGGTTGGTCTCCCAGAGCTGGATTTTCCTGGCTTAGCAGAAAAGCAGATGGTATTTCTGGTTTAGCTAAGAAGAAGGGTATTTGAAGTCCCTACCACCCTCCTCCTCTTCTCCGTCGTCTTCTGAAACATGGTGCCCGGCCCCCCATCCCAGTATGCAGTGTGGCCATCTGGTCATTTAGTCTTGGTTTTTTTTTTAAGTGGCAGGACTTAATTTGATTTCTTATTTCTCTGCTTTTTTGATACAGTTTTTGGCTCAAATATACCAAAATTTATAAAACTGCATACATTGAGATAGAATAATTGAATTATGGAGTTGGGAGGGACCACGAGGGTCATCTTGTCCCACCTGTGATGCAGGGATCTTTTCCCCAACATGGGGCTCGAACCCACAACCCTGAGAAGAAGAGTTTCATGCTATCCCTATAATACCTATTTACATGCAAACTGAGTGATAAAATGCATATTTCAAAGCATATATTTGTAATTAAATAAGATTGTAATCCTAAACATACTGAGCTAGGAATAAAATACACTGAACCAAAGAGAACTCATATGTGAGTAGATGTTCAGATGGTTGTGCCATAAACCAGGATGTCCTTTGTGGAATCCGCCATAACTGCTGGTTCAGACTTACTGAATAGACCAGGACCAATGGATATTCCTGGACTCCAACTTCCAGCAATGCTGAACAGTAGTCATGTTGACTGGGGCTGAAGGGAGTTGAAGTCCAACAACATGTGTCCAACCCCACCCCCCACCCCGATTTAGACCATTCCCCAGGATGTTACAGCTATACTATCATGCCTCTGTATATACAAAGATCTCCAAATGGTGCCTAGACATATTGTGATTTAGTGTTTTGCATCATTACAAAGAGTAGGCAGGATGATAACCTCTCATAAGCTGATATAAAGTAGACCTTTTACAAATGGACTCTGTATTAGCATATTTTTGACATTCCATTTCATTTTCTGCTTATTAAACTAATTCTCTTAACCGGGGCAGCCAGTGTTCCAGCACAGCTGAAAACAGTTTTCCATTTCAGATGAATAGTTTTATTTTCATTACCCCTCTTCATCCAACTTGCTTTCCATCTATCCTGTGCTTATCCTCCTCTTCCATGCGCAAGAACAAAAATGTAGACAAGCTCTTTTGGTCCTGCAGAAATTAATCATCATAAGTCAAGCTACTTGTCATTTACTAGAAACACAGCTCACAAGAATTTTTCAAGATTTTATTATTATTTATGTACCACCTACAACAAGCTGCTTTACAATTAGAGTTGTATGATTTAGGGTTTTTTTGTTTTGTTTTTAAGCATATTAGTTCCTGGAGGGCACTTTTATAGAATTCTCTTATAATACACACCCACCCACCAAACTTGTTATTTCAAAATGCATTATTTCAGAACAAAGATCAGAAAACCTTGTTTGGGGCTTTGATAGATTATTCAATACCATTGCGGGCAAAGCATTGTGTAAATAGAAATAAATAGTAATGTGATTTTTGTTGATATTGCCAATAGTAAAAATGGTCTAAATAAGGCAGTCATATTGATGTATTTGGGCTGAAGAAGTGCATTTTAAAAAAATAGGTTGTACCCACATTTAGCCTGCAGCTAACAGGAGAGCCCATTTTCCTTGTTTTATTCCTGTACTGTTCATCTAATTCATTCTGCCCTGCATTTTGCTCCTCTTTAATTCCTCTTGAATTCTGGGTTAATTAGGAAAATTTCAAGCACCAATTCTAGAATGAACAAGCAGTTTGCTTCCTGCTTTCAGTTTTAGCTTACTTTCTAAAACTTAGCTTCTTCCATGGTGGATTGTACCCAAAGCCGCTCATAACAGACAAATATCAAATGACAGCACACTTCCTTCCTTCCTTCCTTCCTTCCTTCCTTCCTTCCTTCCTTCCTTCCTTCCTTCCTTCCTTCCTTCCTTCCTTCCTTCCTTGCCTACTTCATTTCAAAACCTAACCATTCAAATAAGGCAAAATCAATAAGTCAGATTCCTAGTGAATGGTTTGTATTGGTGGTGTGTATTGAGTTCTGTTTGTGCTTGGCAGGGGGAAACATGGCATTGAGGGCAGAGGGTATCATCTGATAAGAAAACTGGGGTAGGTATCTATGGACCACCCCCTGTTCGGATCTTCTCTCCTCATCTCTGCCTGATAGATATGCCCCATCGTCTTTCACCATGGTGGTGCTGTTATTGAACACCTGGTTGGTATATAACCCCTCACATATCCACAATTTGATTTTGGATGAGGGTTCAAACCTGACTTGTATCACCAAGACCTAGGTGGGCAAACTGGCTGGAGTAGATCTCACCCAGCTGTGTCTATCCAGGTACTCTATAAAGCATCAATCCAGGCCAGAGGGTTGGAAGTTACTGAATTTGCTCAACTGCTGCAAGTTCAGTTTTTCTCATGTGAAAACCTCTCACTTTGAAGTGGAGGCTATGAGGGTCTGCATCTGCTGTTGGGCTAAAGAAACAGCTTGGGGAAGCTGCTGGTGTTCCACCCACCCTGCTCCCCAGCAGCTATTAATATTTGGCTCCAATTGGTCTACCTGGCCAATTCCTAGACCAATGCTAATTGTTTCCTCTACTCAGGGTTTGAATTTGTGCATTGACAACCCGATAAGAATCCTTATCATAGGTGTCAACTCCCAGATTGAAAAATCTGGGATCGGCTGTGGCCTGGCAGCGGAAGTCATGCTGCAGCCATTTTGGAACTGGGCAGAGCAGCACCAGAAGTTGCTTCTACGCATGCTTTGCCCATTTCCGGGGAATTTACGGGGTGTTTTTTAAGTCCGGGCTGCCAGCGGGAAATGGCTGGAAAAACGGGGGTTTCCCGGGAAATACGGGAGACTTGGCAGCTATGATCCTTATGCATTTTTGCCATTTGTCGATCAATTATATGAAGCTATCAAAATATATTTTGCAGTATCCTAATAGAGGATCAGAGCCAGTAGCAAAGCTTTGGGTTAAAATGAATGACCTATGATGAATTATTAATATTGCATCTGTAGCTTTTAATAACTGAGCACACTATACCATCTGCCCCACTGGGTTGCTAATGAGCAAATTCAAAGCTTGATTAGGGAACCAAAAGCAGTCCTCCTGACCAAGTTATTCCCAAGAGGGACTTCAGCATCCACACCAAAATCACTCTTAAAGGGACAGTTTGGGACTTCCTGGCTTCCAAATTAACTATCAGGCTATCTCAGTTCAACATCCATTCAATACATAGAGTGGGACACATCCTTGATTTGGTCTCTGCCCCAGTCTTTGCATATAAGAGGGGGATTGGGGTAACTCAGTTATAATGGGCAGATCATTTCTTGATGTCAATCACCTCTTATGGGTCTATATGGTCTAATTGCTGAGACATGGAATTCAGAGTATTCCTGAATGCTCAGGGGGAATCTCTCAGTGGACATACGGTAGCTTACGATCCTTTTGAGGCCCTGGACTATTTATGGAATAGGAAGGTATAAAATTTCTCATCTTCACAATTACTAGATCACCATGGTCCAACACACCACCTGGTTCAGTTTTGTGGGATCAGTTTCAGTTTTTGCAATATGACAATGTGGGAGAGGCACTTGCAGCTTTCAATCCAACTATATGCCCTCTTGACTCTTCCCCATCTTGACTAATTCAAGCTTGATTAGGGATTGACCCTGTGGGTCTGTGGTAAGAATTCACCTCTACACCACCTTTTTCGTTACCCAGGTGAGGAACAACCATATTTTCAATAAACCACAGAACCATGAAAACTATTTTCAAGTCCAACATCCAGATTTAGGGACGCAGCATTTATTATAGCTTTTGCAATAGGACAGAGCTCACTCAAGTCAACATGCCAGTTGAGAAGGTCTGCCCCGAGGCACATCAGAACAAAAGCTTATATAGTAGTTCAAACACAGCTAACAAAGAGTCATAAAACATCTTCACATATGTCAGGAAAGGCTACAGGTCATGAGAAGTGAAACACACATGGCTCCATACTGATATCTTCATACCCACAATCACTTTGGAGTGGCCCCAATGTGCCCTGACGATTTGACTATGTTAGGTCTCGGACATTACTCTGGCAACCTAGCTATCAGTGAGGGAAAAGCATCATAAAATCCTTTTCTGGGTCTCAGATAGCTTCAAGGATAGCTGACTTGCACTCTGGTTCTAAAACATCCTGCCATTTGTACCACTTTCAGGGGTAGATAAGGAGAGATGGAATGCAGCATAGGAGGGGGAGACTCACAAATGCAGAACACACAAAAATCAAGCCTAATACCTTCTAAAACGTTAAATGCAATTAAAGTGAAACATTATTAAAATAATACAAATATACACCTGGGGTCTCTAATTTTTATATCAGGTCTTTGGTGTGGTGAAGACTGCACTGTGTCAAGGACATGTACTTGCTGCCATGAAGGAGCTGGTGGTGCAGGCTGGATTCCATTGGCCCAACCTCAATGGGTCATTTTTGATAGTTGGGAAGAATGTGGTGAATTGAAGTCAAATATAACTACGAATGAGTGCTAGTTAGTGCATGAAGGGGTTAAGCTCTCAGAGATTTGACCCTAGACTGAGGTCACACATACGGTACCTTTTTCTGATGAGGAAGTGAAACTTTCTCTTTCTGTTCCCTTTCCACACACCATGTAATCAACCAAGGAGGATGTGTATAAGCTTTGCTCCAAGCTTAGAGTACATGTTTGAAGCTATCTACCCAAGACATTTTTACTTCTGTTCCCCTTGCTGCTGCTTGGATAAATCCATGAATGAGAAATTTGAATCTGTAAGTAAAGCATTTTAAAATTACTTAACAGTGGCTAATCTGTTCACTGAAAGAGAGAAGCCCCACATCAGGCATCCAGTCAATTCTTTTATTATTATCACACACACACATGGGTCACAGGCATTCATATCCCTCCCACTCACAAGCACTGACCTGTCAATCACCTGGGGGTCACAGGACATTAAGTGGTCACTCATGAAAGGGTGACTAAGTGGTAGGAATTTATTGCTATTGGTTTCCAGGTATCTGTCATTCCTCTATGCAAAGCTTCAATAATGTATTTTGAATGAAGGCTACTTTTCAGAATGAAACAATTCTGCTTTCTCTCTGCAGCATACAAGTGCTGAGTGCTGTTTCAGACTGATAGATGCTTTTATACAAAAGGTGAACAGGTGTGTTGGTTGACCTGTAATGAGGGTGGCATATATTCCAACACTTGACATATAGCTGAACATGAAGGTAATTTTGTGTACTTGAACCAGCCCTAGGGCGACATTGATGAACATTTTGTGAGTCTTGGCTTACCTACTAATACTTAAGGCTTTTCTCTGCCTGGTGTTCACTTTGCAATAGTCTGTTTTGCACCAGCTCCTGAAGCAGATGTATTGCAGAAATGCTCCTTCTTTAAAAAGGTTTCATAGGAACCTAGGAAGCTGCCTTATACGAAACAAGACTATGAACCTGTTCCTTCATGGGGAGTGTAGCCTCTCCAATAACAGTTGAACAACTAATTCCAGGACTCAGGACCCACCCACCCTGCATCTCTGCCTTATTCAGCCTCAGGTTATTAACCCCCATCAAGCCTATCACTATTTCCAGATATGTGTCCAACACCTTCAGCCTCTCCTGATTGCAATGGAATGGAATGATCTAGGCACTACAATTCTGTTGATCTAAAAGTCAAGAATTCAAATTTACTTCTGAGTAAACATGTCTAGAAAGAGCCTGTAAAGGTAAAAGGACCCCTGACCATTAGGTCCAGTCGTGACCGACTGGGGTTGTGGCGCTCATCTCACGTTATTGGCTGCGGGAGCCGGCATACAGCTTCCAGGTCATGTGGCCAGCATGACTAAGCTGCTTCTAGCGAACCAGAGCAGCACACGGAAACACTGTTTACCTTCCCGCTGGAGCGGTACCTATTTATCTACTTGCACTTTGCCGTGTTTCCGAACTGCTAGGTTGGCAGGAGCTGGGACCAAGCAATGGGAGCTCACCCCATCACAGGGATTCGAACCGCCAACCTTCTGATCGGCAAGCCCTAGGCTCTGTGGTTTAACCCACAGCGCCACCTGCGTCCCATAGAAAGAGCCTGTACTTTCACTTAAAGCTATCTACTGGGACTTAAAAATTGTGGGGATCAATTTCTCTCTCCTCATTGCATGTTTTATATGAATTTTGATATTGTTTTTGAATAATTCTTAATAAATTGATAAAAAGCAATTGGTAGACACGTTGGTCTAACTTATCTGCAAGTTCCACAGAAAAAGTGTTAGCCACCAAAAATAAAAAAGCAAGCACTACTGTGTTAAGCAACTCTGGCCTTTTGGAGGGTTTAGGCCACCAGCAGGGGAATAAAACCAAAAAGCCAAAACAAAAGCTGAGTTTGTCTGATGAATTATTCACTGAGAATTATCCACTGTAGTGCCAGTTAGACATATGGAGGGCTTACATATGATGATAGACTGCAGAAACTGGGATTAAGACTTTTGCTTTGAAAGGCGAATTGCTAGGGAGGGGAAAAAAGGGGGGTATCAGAGAAGCGGCTCACTGAACTGAAAAAGCACCACTGATCCTTTTGCTGCCTTTCAGGAATCAGGCACCGCTTATCCCAAACCTATGCACTTGAGACAATTAATCCAGCGTGTAACATGAAGTTATTATTGTTGTCGATGTTCCTTCTCTGCTAGAATGCACTGTTTGGACTAAAGCTGAACAGAAATTTCTCAGAAGACATTTTCCTGATTTTTAATTTTCCCTTTCTCTTTGCTGCCCACCCATCCAGCAAAAAAGAAAAGAGAAAAAGAACAGCACTGTGGAATTTTCTCCACTATTTTTAGTGGTGGTTGTCATTCCTCTACCTTCCCTGAATGCCCCAGGATTGTGCCAACTCTGAGGCATTGTGAAGTGATGCAGAATGGTCATGAGGCTGCCAACACAGTTGCTGCTGCTATTATATATAGGTAAAGGGTAAAGGGACCCCTGACCATCAGGTCCAGTCGCGGACGACTCTGGGGTTGTGGCGCTCATCTCACTTTACTGGCCGAGGGAGCCGACATACAGCTTCCGGGTCATGTGGCCAGCATGACTAAGCTGCTTCTGGCGAAACAGAGCAGTGCACGAAAACGCGGTTCACCTTCCCGCTGGAGTGGTAACGATTTATTTACTTGCACTGGCATGCTTTCGAACTGCTAGGAGCTGGGACCGAGCAATGGGAGCTCACCCCGTCATGGGGATTCAAACCGCTGACCTTCTGATCGGCAAGCCCTAGACTCTGTGGTTTAGACCACAGTGCCACCTGCATCCCACTATTATATATAGTAGTGGGTTAAAATCCTTAAGAAATAAAAGAGGAGCTATGCTACTGACATAACGAATGCCCAACAGTAAGCCATAGTGCAGCAGGTATGGATAAAACTATCAATTTCAGTTTCTCAGTCTTCCCTATTTAAGTATTTAAGTTACCCAGTTTCTACATATATTTGCAATCTTTTTGAGGTGAGCAGATCTGTATGAAAATTCAAATTCTGTTATGAGCACATTTCTTGTAATAAATTATTTTTTCTTTAGCAACTTTGCCTAGCATATGCATTTTTAAAAGAAATATTCTCCTAAAAGAATACATTTTTGTATTATTTTCACTAAGATGCACATACTTATCTGCAGTCTTTGTTTGGAGAATTGCAACACAAAATTTAGAAAAGTGTGAATTTCAGTATTTCAGTTCATGAAATACTGCTCAGGAAGTGCAAATTGGGTAACTTTCCATTAAATCAACATGCCTGGAATCATAGAATCATAGAGTTGGAAGAGACCACAAGGGCCATCCACTCCAACCCCCTGCCAAGCAGGAAACACCATCAAAGCATTCTTGACATATGCATGTGCATTAAGATTCTTGATTTAAATTCAGGGCTGGTTCACCCATTATATGGTAGACCCACTGAAACTGAGGAACCACTCCTTAGAAGATGCCCTTTCCCATGCTCTGTTGGTAGTCATGGTGAATTGTATATGTAAAAAAAAAAGAGGACCTTCTCTGTGGTGGCACCCCAACAGTGGAATGCCACCCCAAGGGAGGCATGCTTGATTCTGATACTGTATCCCAGAGGTGGGGGACAATTTTTAGCCTGAAGGCTTCCCTCCCTTCTCAACAACCTTCTGAGGGCTGTGTGCCAGTGGTGGGTGGGTCCAGAAACATAATTCAGTGGAGCAACACATGTAAATGTTATGTTTATACAGCGCGCACACTCACACAGCCCTCTCTATTATCCTCCACCCAGGCAAGCAAGAGTCATTATCTGGGACCAGAGAGAGGAAACTGCCATAAGGCCTTACAAGAGGAGTGGACTGCATTGCTTGCTTGTTAAAGAGCAATGTGTTATTTTGTATTTTGTAATGTTTATTTGTAACTATTTTAAGACTGTTTATAGTAAAGCTTTGAAACTCATCCTGGTGGTGGAAAGCAAATTCATTTCTACTCTGCACAAGGTGCAGATCAAGGATTCCACTTGCATCAACTCTAACACTGTCTGCAGATGTTACTGGTTGCAATACAACCCTGCTTCTGTTTAAGGGTTCTATATGAGGCTGTGTGATGCACCCACTTTGCTAAAGTTAAGAAGGTCAAAGCCCGGCTCATGCTTGGATGGGTGATAAGACTGAAACATTTTGCAGTCCAAGGTCTACATTCCCTAATGGGCAACCTTTTGGAGGTCTCATGTCAGTGATGCACAGAGCTGCAAGTAAAAGTGAACAGAGCAATAGATGTGATTCTTACCTTTGTACACTCAGAATAGTGTGGAGCAGCACCAGTCAGAATTTGGCCTGGGGAGGGATGAGTCCCAATGGCCAGCTAGAGAGGACCACATTTGCGCCCAGGACTGAGGTTGCCCACCTGGCCTAGGAAGTGGGAAGCCCATGCAATCCGCTTTCTTATGTCATACATTTATTTCTTTCATAAAATTTATATACTGCATGACTGTAAAAACAAACACAAAATAAACCCATAAAATTGGGGCAGGGGGATCCAATACATTAAAACGTACAAGAAGTCAAAATACCAAAACAGATTAAAATTCACAACAGCATTTTTAAACATCTGGGCAGGCTTTTCCAAACAAGAATGTTTTCAGCAGGCGCTAAAAAGAATACAGTGAAAGCACCTACCTTGATATCAATAGGCAGGGAGTTCCAAAGTGTAGGTTCTGCCACACTAAGCTATTATTAAAATTAAGCAAATTCACAGAGCATAAAGGTATTAATAGCTCCCACCCATGATGGTTTTGTGAGCTATCTTCAGTGTCCGAGGCAGTCTGCTTCCAAATACAGGATGCTGGACTAGATGGGTCTTTCGCCAGATCAAGCAGGGCTTTTCTTATTCACACTATATTGAGCTTCATGATGCAAGAAGGGAAGCACAGAAATGCTTTAAATAATATGTAAAATAAATACTGAAACATGTAAGGAATTGCAGAAAGAAGCAAATGTTTGAACACAGAATGGATGGGAAATGAGGCCTCAGCAGTTTGGTATTTTTAAAAACCCACAACTTGAATTACACACACTACATGTTTATGTTTTAATTAGGGAGCAGAAGGATTTTGATAAATTAATGTAATCAGATAGCTTTGGAACTTTGAACAATCCTATAATTAACAGCAAACCAAGGCAGCCTCTCTATCGAACTCTTATCTCCTACATAATTTGGAGTTCCAGTGCAGCACTTGGCTTTTAATGAAAGTCACCTTCTTTGCACCCCCTGCTTCAGTGTCAAAGAAAAGCCAATATGAGTTACTCAGGGATGTAAGGACTTCACACATTGTCCTCTATCATGATGCTGTACTTGCTGAAGAACCGAGTAAATCACTAACCAAAGACTCAAACGCTGCTTTCTTCTGTAGAGCAAACAGAACAAGTTGAAATGAGCAGTTTCTTCTTCATCAAGCAGCACAAGCCACAGATGGCCTGTTATCAAGAGATTTAAAATGTAAACTCTTCTGGACAGGGACCTTTTATCTGTGACGTGTTCAAGTGCATTGGCATCATAAATTTACAATATTATTTATTAAGTGGAGATAGGGAACCTTGAGTCCGAGGGGAAAATGTAGCCTTCTAGACCTCTCTGTGTGGTCCTTGAGACTATCTACAGGCCACGTTGTTAGGTTTTTCCTTTAAGACTGATGTGGTCAATGGTGCTACACAGAGATGTGTGTTTGCAACCTTGTTCTGAATGATAGCACACCTGTGAGCTTTTGCTAATTTGAATAATGGAAGGTAGAGTTGGCTCACTGTAATGTGATTGGGTAATTGACTATTTTGAATTCTGTATTTAAGCTACCCAAGTGGTTCATGGGTGTGGTGGTGATGGATTGTGAAATGAGAGGAATGGAGTAGAGGAGTGTGTTGTATATAATTGTAAATAAAAGCAAGCAAAGATACTGAAGACGGCTTTGTTATTTCGTCGACCCTGCCGCTGTTGCCACTCGGTTGGTGCGTATTGCCCAACACACATGACATCATGGATAAGAGGCCCACCCATGTTCCACCTTGTCACTGATAAGATGTGATCCCTTGCTTCCAGTGCTGGATTTACATATAAGCTAAACAAGCTACTGTATAGCTTAGGGCCCCACTCTCTTGGGGGACCCAAAAAAAATGCAAAGGAAAAAAACACACCTGGATGTACATTTCCAAAATATAAGATAAAAACAAATAAAATAAAACCTACACACAGCAACAGTGGTAAATGGCTTTAGATACCTATTAGGTCCATAAAATAACCATATAGCATACATTCAACACAAAAAACAGCGACAATTTGTTGTTGACAAAGGACAGCTGGACATATAAAGGGCCCCATTACCTTCAGTAGCTGAGGGCCTCATCCAACCTAAATCCAGCCTGCTTGCCTCACTAGCCTCCAGCCCCTGATCTATGTGGCATCACTCTTTAACTCTCAGTTTGTACCCTTTTGTGCAATTCAACCCTTTGTGCATTGAAATATTTCATGGAGGGATTAGCTTTTCTGATTAAAATGCTGTTCTTTTGCTCTTAGGCTGTTGGAAGAAGCATTTAGTCAAGTAGCTATTTTATTAGCTAATTTATTCCTCCTGCCCCCTTACAGGTCCTCGCTGCTCTATACCGTTTAGGAATAGTTATGAAAGCTGAATAAGTCATCTCCCTCATCTCTAAAAGGCAGCAATAAATAATGAAATGTTTTTTGAATTTGAACAAGGTTTCAGCAGGGAACTTAAATACAAATAAACAAATTCCTGCCATGTATTATGGCATGTTGAAATACTAACAGCTTGGAGCAGCCGAGTCTTTCAATAAATCACATTGTCACACTGACCTTTATTGATAGACTTGTTCCCATCTGAAAGCATTAGTCTTGCTGTTTCTAAAATATCTCTTTTGTCGTGGAATACCTGAAGAGTCATCAGGTAACAAAATAATTATTTCTACCTGTAGGGTGTCCTGAATCAATGTTTTCGAAAGAAAGGGAGCAAAAATGGAGGAGGGGATTTAAAAACTTTTCCTTATACTAGAAAGGACTGATATTCTTGCAGTCATATGCAAACTTTTGTTTGTATTTCCAGTTAGCGAGGCTGCAAATTAAACTCATGTAATTCTCCCTTGAAGATGATGAGCTATCAGGTAGGATGGGGTAGATAACCTGTGGCCCTCCAAATATTGCTGGACTCCAACTCTCATCAGCCCTAGCCAACAGAGCCAATGGTCGGTGATGATGGGAGCATCTTGATGTTCCTGATGCATCCATTCCTGCTAAACAGCACTACACAGGGTTAGAGCATCACCATTTTTTGTGATCCCTATCTGGGTGGGATCAGCTGTGTTTTCAATCCAAGAAGGAGGAAAAGGCACCCAGGAGCCAGGAGAAGAATGAACCTGAACAAGACTTCTTCTTTTTTAAGTGAATGTCTACACAATCTAAATGCTCTTTTTTTGGGGGGGGGAGGCAAATGATTGAGCATGCATCTTCAGTTTCTATCCAAAGAGCAAAAGTAGAGAATATTGAGTGTAGCTCAGCTCTAAATAATATTTCAATGGAGTCATCTCAGCTCAGGTGCTGTCTGGAAGCTTCATCAGTTCTGTTGAATTAGTATTGATCTCTCAGAGGATCAATCACCATGGATTTTAGGAGAGCTGCCTAGGTTATTATATCAAGGCATACTTTTCATCCACAGCCCCAAAGGCAGAAAATAACCTCCACTCTGAAGTCCAGAAAGGAGCTGCTGTGCGTGGCAAGTGCACGGTGGCCTGGGCAGTACAATTCACTAGATCAAGAACTCATGGCAGTTCCCATTTGAACAAATGGCTTCTTAGAACGCCTACATTTTGTGTGAAATTCCCTTCTTAAATTGTGCTGAGTGATGGCCTATTGTACAAGGTGTCACATCCAATTGCCATCTGTCATAACAGATGACAGGCACATCCAGTAACCAAGTCTCATATTCAGCAAGACATACTGCACTTGGCCTATGTAGAAGGTGTGCATTTTCCAGCAGCCTTTTCAGGTGGGCGCCATTGCCATTCTAAGAGGAAGAGGGAGGTGTTCATGGTGAGTTCCAGCACCTCTTTTTCTAGAAAAATAGCACCGATGAGAATAATGTGGTCTATCTTTATTAGTTTGAAGAAATATATAGAAAGTTTACAGGCTAAATGGTACACTGTATCTCAAATGCCGAAATTCCCATGTTGAAACTTTGTACTGATTCAGGCAACTGTGTAAGGTTGGACCCATCTCAAAGCATCTGCTTTGCAAGCAGAACGTTCCAGGTTCAGATCTATTGAGAAATTCAACATTCTTATGGGGAAGGCCTTTGGCTCAGTTGAATAGCATCTACTTTTCATCTGGAAGGCCCCATGTTGAATTCCTAGCACCTCCAGTTATAAGTAGGAAAAGACTCTGTGTCTAAAATGCTGGGAAGCTACTGCCGCAAGGGCATGTGGCTTAGGGAGAGTCCTGAGAGCCAGACAAAAAGTCTTGAAGGACACATTTGGCCCCTGGTCTCTACTGTTGTATCCAAGTCTGGTCCAAGAGACCTTATGCACAAAGGCTTCAGTTCTATGCATGATTAACTTGAGGTGTTGCATTGCAGGAAGTTGAAATAGTTAACCCTAGGGGTCTCTTCCAACTCTATTTTTCTATTGTTCTAGGATTCTATAGGGAAGAAGCCAAATTGAAGCCTGTGGGATTTACTCCTGAATGCATGCATAAGATGATAGCCATGTTCAAATATATAAAAGGATGTCATATAGAGGAGGGAGAAAGGTTGTTTTCTGCTGCTCCAGAGAAGCGGACACGGAGCAATGGATTCAAACTACAAGAAAGAAGATTCCACCTAAACATTAGGAAGAACAGTAAGAGCTGTTCGGCAGTGGAATTTGCTACCAAGGAGTGTGGTGGAGTCTCCTTCTTTGGAGGTCTTTAAGCAGAGGCTTGACAGGCATATGTCAATAATGCTTTGATGGTGTTTCCTGCTTGGCAGGGGGTTGGACTGGATGGCCCTTGTGGTCTCTTTCCAACTCTATGATCAGTTTGTATGCATCATTTCTTGAATATAATTTTATTTTCTTTAAAGAAATTATTTAAATTAGATGTGGATCATGCTTGTGGGGGAGAGCTGGTTATTTTCTTGTATGAAAAGTTGTTTGATATGTTAATCTGTTGTTTAATATAACATTTGATTTTTTAAATAAATTTGATAACTCAGAAGCCCATGTAAAGCTAGCTGGTTTCAGGTGACAAGCATGTCACATTGATAATTTGATGTTCCCATTCATTGGCAACACCTTTAACATTTGCTATTGATGGCTTTGATAATTTTGTTATGATTATTTAGTACAGAATGTAAAAATTATTTTGAAAGAATTTGAATTTCAAACACAAACTAATTGGAACTTTGCAGTATCACAGCTTGTAATGCATATTCATAATTGGTCAAATCAGATATTTAAAATTTGATACTTGGATAATTAAAGCTCATATTCCACACACACACCCAAGCATAGTCTCAACTATACAGAATTCCACTATTTGAGAAAGTTCATCATGACTTCATTTACTCTTATTCATCTTCAACAGAATGGCAACTTCTGGAGACAGACTAAAGCTGATAGGGGCAATTTATTTTGTGTTGAGATTTTTGTTTCCATTCATGGTAATTCAAATACCCCTCCCCTTAAAAGGAAAACAGTAAAGCTGACTCCAAAGTGAATAGTTAGAGCCCTCAGGTGGCAGGAAGATGGATTACTTCAGTGATCATAGGCTAAATTGTAAAGAATCAGTTGTTGTAAGATTCAGGACAGACAAAATAAAGTACCTTTGCTGCGTTCAATCTACGGAATTCACTTCCACAATATGTAGTAAGTGATGGCTACTAACATGGATTGCTTCAAATGGAGTTTAGACAAATTCATGGAGGAAAAGGCTACCAGTGGCTATGAGCTACAATGGCTGTATTCTGCCTCCACTGTCAGAGGGGAAATGATGCTGAACTAGGAATGTGGGGAAAATTTGATTATGTTCACATGTAACAATGAACTTACAATATTTGCACATTATAAGGCAATATACAAAACCAAAATACAGTCATCCTTCAAAATTCACATCTCTCTGAATTTTGTAGTGCAATTCCCCAGCCAAGTAATGCATACAAAAGTGCTATGCTAAAGTGTGCCTAAAATGCAGGCATTAGTGCAAATGACATGCAAGAAGCCATTATAGTAGAGAAAGATGCTTTTAAAAAATATATATTATGCAAAAATGCATACAAAAATGGGTTTATTAGTATGAATTGGCGATAAAATGCTGACATACTTTCATTTTTTTTTAAAAAAAACTGCAAATTGAAGCAAAATGGTGGAGACCTGTATATATGATTGCAAAAATGAGAAACTGAGAGAACTGAAATTGACGGATCCAACCATCCCTTGTCTGAAATCCAGCTGCTGGGAATCCCAAGTGAGGAGAGTGCCATTACACTCAGGTCCTGCTTATGGGCTTCCAATAAGCATCTGGCGGACCACTTTGAAAGTAGGATACTGGACTAGATGACACAGGAAAGCTCTTCTTATGTTCTCATGTCTAGGCTGGTACAAAGCTCTCCATAATCATATCTGGCATGGGAAAGCTTGGGACACAGCCCATGGTGGAAGCCTAAGCAAAAAACAAAACCCCACACACACCAATGTTGCTGTAGCTCTCAGAACACTCCATTTGTCAATGAGGGGCCATCTGCTTGGCACCCTCCTCAAGAGATTTATGTGAGTTTGCACTTAGAAGCCTTCTAACATTTGTATGACCAGAATATCATGTATTGCACAGTCATTGCTCCACTTAAATTTAACCTCTCCTATCCCTGGCATCCAGCCTCAGAAGATTGGTCATAAAGTCAGTGTGGCCTTCTGGCTCAAAAGGGTTCCCATTCCCCTACCCTGCCTTAGGAAGAGACCAGTCCCCTAGTATGTGAAAATTATGTCTTTTCAGCCATGATAACTCTGTAAACAGAATTCTGAATCATTCCCATCTCTTAATATGAATTTGATTACTTAGTTGTTTTATTGGTCTTATTAGGTTAATGCTCATTTTATTTTCAATGATCAGAAAATTGATGATTTGCCAAATAAAATGATTTTAAAGATGCCAGCTGTGTTTTGACTTGCAAAGCACAAAATTCAGTTTGCAAGAAACCCCAAAACATCCTTGCAAAGGGTTTATAGCACTGAACACGATGACTAGAGAATAGAGGGTGCATTCAAGCAAATGTGATAGGGGATTGTAAATCAGAGGGAATTATATGTTTGCTGGTACAGCTTAAATATGGATATTGTAGGGAGATCAATACTTCTAAGCATTTGGAGCTTAATCGTATTCCAAAGAATGGTGCCATGATTAAATTCCCTATCTCTGCAGTGTGACTTTGTATGCAGTCGGATCAATAGATACCTCATTTCATTTGAGTCCCCTGCACCTCCCAACAACTAAATATATGGCGCTGCTTCTTTTCATGGTCAAGTTCATTTTCCCACCCCTACCCTTCCTCATGGTACATTTGTTGATAAGAATATGCCATTAGCAAACACTGGATGGAGCTATTAAATTGCATTTAAACTCTAAATACACAGACACTGTATCTTAGTCTGAAGTGAGGAACACAGATATACATTCCTCTGATGGGCACAAGGATGGAAAACAAACAAATCACCCACCTTGATATACTGGCTAAGAACTTACATTAAGATAAATCTATAGAAAGATGGTCCCTTTCATTAATTTTTGGATTGATAGACACAGCATGCAACCTCCTTCACAGTTATATTGCCTATCCTTGCTCTTTGGCCAGTTGTCAGGGGTGATGGACACTGTAGTCCAACAGCTGAATCAACTAGAAGGCCAAAGGTTTCCTTTCCCTTATTGATACTCTTATCATAGAAAGAAAGGATAACTCATCTGTTGTATGCAATACTAAAAATCTGCCCATAGTCATGACTTGATAGGAGAGGACAGTGTTTAGTATCCTACTCCTAAGTACTTATTTCTTTTACTGAAAATCACTGCAGATGCAGCTGGAAATGTGAACACAAAGAAGAACTTTCTTCCATTCTGATGTATGTTGCAGAAATATACTGCACAGAACGTGAGGCTTTTATGCATGTTATAGGTATAATGTGCAATGTGTATTTTTGAATTAAAAATTGTGTATAATTAGTTGGCGTGTTTTTTTAACTGACAGTGCACATGTGTCTTGATGCAAGAGGCACTTGGATGTAGGGTAGGTGCCTTTGGATTGGAACAACCAACCTTCATGTATAAATAAATTTAAAACAGATACCACCTCCCCTTATGCCGTACATTTCCCAGTGAGAGGCAATCCCTTCTAATTTGAACCCAGCCTTGCTTCAGGACATGGGCTTGACGTTAGGTAGTGATCTCTGTGGGTTTTCTGAAACCAGTGTTTCAGATTATTCTTTAGGCTATGGAATAATCTCTAGCCCCACCTTGAGATGTATGAGCTGCTTCCTGACAATCCAAGATCCAACCAAACATACTGTAACATTAGTCCCCATAGATGTCAGGCCCTTTGGTGCGAAAAACTAAATTTAAGAGAGACATAAATGTACCTAACTTTATCTTGAGTTGGATCCAAACTACTCAGGAGCTTGATGCTCTGTGCAGTTAAGCGCAACAAATATTTACACTATTAAAACATATTTAAATGTATATACCTCTGAGAATGTTATTACAGAACTGATAGATGCATTTATGCTGGGTACTTCCTTACATTATGGCAGCAAGACATATTAAAGTCACCAAGAAAATCAAAGGCATAAAGAAGCATTTGTATGGGAATATTTATCTACTACATGGGAAAGGTAGTAGATCTGCCACACCGATGTAAATTGGCCCACATTCAGTGGGGCTAAGCCACATTTCTCTGCCTTGCTGTTCTGCATGCTGAGATTCTAGTAAAACTAGCCAAATTCAAACTCTCTTAGGCAGTACAATTAATTAGGTCATTCTCAGCAGTGTGATAAAAGGCATCACAAGGATAATACCATTAAGTCTTTGATGTTGCTGAAGACTCCCATTATGTCCAGGAATGAATGAATGAATGAATTGGAAGCATTGGTTCAAGGGCTGAATATCTGTCATTGCGAGCATCAACAAAGAGTGAGGAAACACATGGTAATATTGCCATGCCGTGGGTGTGCTCTTTCGCATGAAAATTCTCTGACGTTTAGGTAGGGAATTGGACTAATAAACTATGCTTAAGTGCAATCTTGAATTGACATTTCTGGGGGTAAAATGACTGCAGCTGCAAAAGAACTTTTTGGCCTAGAGACACAATGCCTCTTTATAAATAACAAGTAAGTCTTATTATTGTTATCCATTGCTCATAAATTAGAGTATAGATTTTGTGTTCTTTTGTATTAGAGAACAAGAAAGCTAATTCAGTGCACTTCAGGGGAAAATCCATACTAGAAGAAAAGCAATGTTTTAGCTGCTGACAACCGATTTAATAATTCTATGATAATTAGGCAAAACAACTGATGAGGTCCTGCAAGGTGTTATCAGCAACTCTTTATTTCATAGAAGAAATTGCCTCTGCATTATTATTATTTTCTGAGCAAGAGGACTGCTCTCCTGTGCAAATCACTGAAGCAGATCTGTCACTGAATCTCACCTAAAAGCAACGTTGGAGGTTAAATAGGAGGAGGTGAGTGGGGGAGATTCTGTCCATACTTGAAGGATATGATAGAATCAGAAAATTCAACAGGTCCAAAATGAAGAAGTTAGATTACTGGCAGGGGTTCCATTTAGAACACACATGACCTTGATCCGAAAATCCTTTACAAACTGCTCCACTGGCCACCAGTTTGTTTCCAGGCAAAACTCAAAGTTATGGTTATGTTATGACCTAACAACAACAACAACAACAACAACAACAACAACAACAACAACAACATATACAGATTAGGCCCAGGCTACCTGAAAGTCTGTATTATCTCACATGAACTTATCCAGGCTCTGAGATCTTCAAGAGACACCCTTCTCTCAGTCCCACCACCCTCACACTTGGTGTGGACATGGAAGAGGGCCTTTTCAGTGGCTGCACTGGAATTCTCTTTCTGGAGAAGCTTGACTGGCTCACTCTCTGTTGTCCTTCTGCTGGGAGATGAAGACCATTTTATTCTGAGAGACCTTTAGGAACTTTTTTTTTTTAAGGAAAGGGTGAATTTTTATATTATCTTAATTATATTACAGTTTTTAATGATAATCTTTTACATGTTTTTAGCTTTTTGTATTGCATCTGTCATGTTTTAATCTCTGGAAGCCACCCTAAGTCCCAGCCACCCTAAGACTGGATATAAACAACAATAACCCAACAAACAAGGTGCTAGATCTCCAGGACATCATAAAATGGTGCCTTGTCAGCAAGGGGGCTCCCAGAATTAGAGGGGGGGGGAAACCAACATTGTTAAAAGGCGAGTGTTTGGGTTTTTTTCCTCCGTTTCTGAACTCCACTTTTTGAGACAGTGTGCCTCTGAATGCCAGGCGGTGGGAATCACAAATGAGGAGTGTGGTGCTGTACTCTGGTCCTCATTGTGGGCTTCATACAGGCATCTGGTTGGCTACTGTGGGTACAGGATGCTGTATGAACATCCCCTTATGAGTTGTCATTTCATGGGTCAGTAGAACCAAGATTAGAGGTCCACTGGTGATGGTTCCAAGGGCATCTTACAAAGATGGTATTCATGGAGTACACAGAGGAATAGGGTCCAAATTCTAGCACTTGCAGCTCCTGATAGGTCAGCTAAAGCTAGTGCAAATGCTGCAACTTGGTACAGAGGAGTTCCCTGTTTCTCATTTATTGGTTGTTTTATTTACAGTGGTACCTCGACTTCCAAAGGCGATCCGTTCCGCGGCGCTCTTCAGAAGTCGAAACCTTCGGAAGTCAAAGCATCCACTTTGCATAAGCGCAGACCATGCACGCTGCTTCTGCGCATGCGCAGAACATGTGCACAGCGAAAATACTTCCAGGTTAGCAGACTTCAGAAGTCGAAACCTTCGGAAGTCGAGGTACCACTGTACTTTCATTTTAAGTGAGTGCTGGAGAAGAAGAAGCCAGAGACAGGTGAAGTGGACATTTTTTTTAAGGGTGGGCATTTTGCCTTATATACCACTTTCATAAGGGACCCAGGTGGCGCTGTGGTTAAACCACTGAGCCTAGGGCTTGCTGATCAGAAGGTCGGCGGTTCGAATCCCTGTGACGGGGTGAGCTCCCGTTGCTTGGTCCCAGCTCCTGCCAACCTAGCAGTTTGAAAGCACGTCAAAATGCAAGTAGATAAATAGGAACCGCTACAGCGGGAAGGTAAACGGCGTTTCCATGTGCTGCTCTGGTTTGCCAGAAGCGGCTTTGTCATGCTGGCCACATGACCTGGAAGCTATACGCCGGCTCCCTCGGCCAATAATGCGAGATGAGCGCGCAACCCCAGAGTCGGTCACGACTGGACCTAATGGTCAGGGGTCCCTTTACCTTTTTACCCCTTTCACGGTAGTACTTCTGCTCATTTACCCAACTGTTAACTTGTGGGAAAGCATTCCCAAACTGTTGTATATGCAGATTGTGGAATGCATGTATCGGGAAGGTGTTTAGCAAAGCAAATTGCAACACTCAATAGCTCTATCAATTTCATCAAGCAACATTTTTATATCCTCCTTTGAAGCGGTTTGAAGATGAATAATAAAACTGCTGGCAATCAACTTTAAGTAGCATAAAGCTTGCCTTAAAAGGTGATTAGTCTCATCAGCAGGGTGTCTCAAAGAAATTAGCCACAGCAATTCTAAAACCTGGTGGCAGTTAAATAGATGTTCTGAACAGAAGAATCACAACAATTTCCCCTCTAATGCTTTCCTTTCCTATCTAGTCCAATCCTTAATCCCAGTCAAGAATTTGCCTTCTCAATTTGGTTGCTAACTAGCAACTAGCACCCATGTTCCTGACTGGGTTTATGGAAGTCTGACTTCCATGCTTGCCTACCCGTGCTTGCCTACTGAGAAATAAACCCAACTGGGCTGAGTTGGATTTGCAGCCTTAGTTTAAGAGAATTGAAAATACCACTAGGGATATAGGAAACTGCTGTATACTGAGTGAGACAGTATCAGTTCCCAAAGATATATTGTTGACATCTATTAACAATTACCTTCTTTTGACTAGCAACATTTTATGTGGATTGGTTGTTGCATTTAAGTCTCTCTACCCTGGAACAGATCTATGCAATTTATTGCCCGTAAGACGCATTGCTTTGGACAACCTCACAACCTCTTCTAAGCCTCAATTTGGGTCAAGTGCCACTAAACCAACCTACCTTCCTCCCTTGAAAGAGAATGAGAATGTGGGTGTAAAGCTTAACAGAAGGGAAGTATGTGAATGGGAAGCTGCTGATGGAAGGGATTTGTGGGAATGAAGGATGTGGGAATATGGGGATGTGGGTGGCTGTGAAAGAGAGAGAAGAGGCAAGCAAGACAGAGGGAAGTGAAAGAAGGTGGCATGACAGAATGAGAAGAGGGAGAGAAGTCCCCTTTTAACCTGTGTTTCTCTTCTTCCCAGATAGGATGAATGAACGTGTGTGTGTGTGTGTGTGTGTGTGTGTGTGAGAGAGAGAGAGAGAGAGAGAGAGAGAGGATAGATGAATCTATCCACAAATTCTCATTTTCATAATTTTAATTTCAATTCTCCACATTTCCACATTGATTTGCATAAAAAAGTAATCATGTAAATTCACCAGCATTTTGGTGTGGATTTTCCCTAGTCACATCTGTATGCAATTTTGCCTAATGCACACATTTTTGCAAAGCAATGCATGTTGAGTCTGTTGTCATGAACTGGCAGGCAACAGGGAGGAGGAAGAGGAAGAGGATCCTGGCGAGGGGTGCAGCTGTGACTGGGACCCACCGGGACAAGATGGGGATGGGAAAGGAGAGGTTGGGATTGGGAAAGGTAACTCACAAGATGGTAAGGGGATGGGGCTCAGTGTGCAGGAACCAGAAGAGCATGACCCATCATCAGAGCCAGAGAGGCCCCCTTCTCCACAAACAAGATGGGCTCTGAGGCATATGGAGCAGCTGGAGGTACACTCTGGGAGGTTGAAGGAGGCAAGGACACACAGTTTAGTTCACTAGCTGGCCAGGTGGGGCTCCTTAGCTCTGGGAAGAGGTGTCTGATTCTTCAGCTGGATTAGGCTCAGGACGGGTGAGGGTCACATGCCTTATCAAGCCCAGGTGCTACAATCAATACAAGAGAGTAAAGGAGAGCAGAGCTTTGGTGCTGTGTCTACTCAACTGCCCAAGGTGATGGACTTTGGCTTGGATTCTCCAGGACCTCTAGGGGACTGTGTTTCTGGGCTGTTGGACTTAGCTCATGTGGTCCGACTCCAGACAATGTTTCCTGACAGTTGAACTTTGATCTTGACCTACTGTACACACCAGCAAGACTTGCCACCAGGTGGGGCGGGGGTTCGGGACAGTTATTTTCACTACTATATGCATTTCTATGGAGAATTTACCCTGGAATGCACATTTTTGTATACTTAACTTGGCTGAAGAACTGCATCTCAAAATTTGGGGAAATGTGAATTGTGGAGGATGGTTGTTTTGGTTCATGTAAAAGGTAAAGGTAAAAGACCCCTGACTGTTAAGTCCAGTCACAGACAACTCTGGGGTTGCGGCACTCATCTTGCTTTACAGGCTGAGGGAGCTGCTGTTTGTCCACAGACAGTTTTTCCAGGTCATGTGGCCAGCATGACTAAGCCGCTTCTGGTGCAATGGAACACCGAAACCAAAGCAGTGCACGGAAGCACTGTTTACCTTCCCGCTGGACCGGTACCTATTTATCTACTTGCACTTTTTGGTGTGCTTTTGAACTGCTAGGTTGGCAGCAGGTGGGACAGAGCAACGGGAGCTCACCCCGATGGGGGGGTTCGAACCGCCAGCATTCTTATCGACCAGCCCAAGAGACTCAGTGGTTTAGACCACAGCGCCACCCGTGTCCCATCCTTTGGTTCATGCAGAAAGTGTTAATTGGGTAGCACCTTTAAATGCAAACTGAATCAAATTCCTCTCCCCATCTGTGTGAAAGGGGAGGGGGGCACAGTGGAAATATGAATGAATAGTAAATGAAGAGGCAGGGGAAGAGAAAGCGGTCTTCCTATCCCCTTTTTTCAGTCTCTGATGGTCACTAATATGTAGCCCATGACAGGGTTGGGGAACCTTTGAAGCTTGACAGGCCAGAAGCTTGTATCTACAAGCCCTGTAAGGCAAATTTAACAGATGTTTGCGTTTATTGAATCATCTTGGAAATGCACTCCAGAGTGGAAGCCATGCCTTTACCTGCCTTCTACCTGACATCATTTTTGATGATAATGGATGTGGTTTAGGAAAAATCACCTCAAGGGCTCAAATTGGGATTCTTGCCAGACCTGATTAGGCCCACAGGCAGGGTATTCTCAATTCCTGCCCTAAAGGAATGACAACCTAGGCACTCAAATGTTTGCTCATCCCTGTTCTTCTTAAAAAAAAAAAAAAAGTCTTGCAGCTACATCCTCCAGGAGCCCAGAACAAAGAATTAAAAAGGCACCTGAACTACTTCACTTATCTCCATTCAGCATATGAACTAGAACTGAGACACAAGCTGTGATGGCTTCCATCTGAATTTCCGTGACCACAAGCCACTCCAGACTGAACAGCTCTTTTCTGTGAAATTGCAAGTCAAATTTCAATTAGTACTTTGCTGTAGCGCTCCAGCCTTTCAAAACTCAGGGTGAACTCTATTAATAATAATTTGCAAAATAATGATCCACACTATTTGAAATCAAGTGTAACAAAATGCAGTAATTTGGGTTTGAAGTCATTAATAAATCTAGCCTTTGTAGCTGCTGCCGTCATGGATGGGCTGGCAACCATTTGGACCCTTCAGTTGCTAAGGATAATCATACCCCTTTGGGGGGAAATTTACACAGATTTCTTGCAATAACAGACCTTTCTGACTATGCCCAGAGGCAATTAAAGTATTTTAGGATTGTCATAGGAGAGTTCTTTTTAGGGTCTTCTCCCCACCCTCGTTTCTTCTCTTTAGTAGTTTAACGTATTTTGTATCTGAACATGCAAATTCAGTACCAGAATCAGATAGATTGCACCCTGGCTGTGACCTTAGGGAAGCACTTTTCACATTTTTTGAGGGTGCAAAATGTAGAGAATTTGTCAAAGGGCTTATCTTACAGATGAAGTAGGAAAGGGTCGATTTCTTCTATGGTTCTCTAACCCATACCCACCCACACCTTTGTCACCAGCTTGGGTAGTGGCAGCCTGCTCAGGCACCTTCATTTTCCAATAGATGCCCAGTGGAAACAAAGGGCTGGATTCCACTAAATCCTACTCATAGCAGACCCACTGAAATTAATGAACCTAGGTTAATTATGTCCATTAATTCTCCTCTGAGTAGACGAGCATAGAATATAACCCATACTATTCCCAGAGTGATCAATCCCTCTTTCTGACAACCTGTAGCTCTATGGGCAATGGGGTATCCTACGAACTCTCAGCACCCTTGGATTACAGTTCTCGGGATTCTTTGGAAGAATATATGACTGTTTTAAGTGGTATGATATTGCTTTAAATTTATAATGCAGATGGGGCTTTCCTGTGAATGTATGGATTAATTTTCAAACAAAGACCATTTCATGCTAAAGGAAAGCAAACAAGTTTGCCACTAGTTGTAAATACAGGGCACATTTAACTTTCCCCCAGCTCTTTCCAGGCACAGGTCTGTGCTTAAGAGCTCAGTGTCCAAGAGAGGGTTTTTTTTGTTTTTTTTTTTACCCTGGAGCTTTCCCTGTGAAAATCTGCTCTTTAGCACTCAATCGGAGCAAACGTCAAATCAGGTTTTAAGTGGGTTGCTGTTTGCTCCGACTGAGCTTTAGAGAACAGATTTTTACAGGGAAAGCACCAGAGCCGGGGGGGGGGGATGGTGGAGTGCACAGGCTATGTCTGGAAAGAGTGAAGTGTAGGTAAGCCCTCAGCTGGCGATAGCCACCAAAGTTCATGAAAATTTGTTTGGTTTATAATTTGAACCTCAGTGATTCATAATGTTTGCCTTATACATGTTATTTGTCTGGAGAGAGTAGAGCAGAAGGGAAGGGAATGTGCCAGGTGATGGTGTTTGGAAGAATCAGAGCAAGTTGCACCCTTCGTCATGTTTTGGATCTGATTTGGGTTTGTAAGTGGCTTAGAATAAACTGAACTATTTCTGACTTAAAACAACAGCAACAGGGAAATAGATTTACCTAGAGTTGCCTAGATTTCCTGGTAGGAAATAGTTACCTACCAAACATCAGGGGAAGTAGTAGCCAATTACTAGACACCACAGGGAGTTACAACCCATCACAGCTCCCACACAATTTACTGGTGTGCTGAACATAAGAAACTGCCTCATAATGAGTCAGGCTATTGGTCCATCTAGCTCAATATTTCCCATACTGACTGGCAGAGACTCATTGCAATTTCAGACTGAAGTTTTTTCCCAGCCTTGCCTGAAGCCTTCCGCATGTAAACAGAAGCTGCACTACAGATACATGGTCCTTCAGCAAGTTTGCCAACACATGTCAGATAGGTTATATGTATCAAACATTTGAGGGAAGGACGGAAGAAACTGCAATCTTACCGTACCTTTTTATCAGTATGCCTAAAAGGCAATGTGTGAATTGATCCTTTGTGTCAGGGATGGGGGAAATGTGGATCATCATCATCATCATTTACCTGTCTGTTACTGGTGGGTTACAACAAATTAAAAATTAGTATTGAAAACAGTTAAAACAAATTGCAGTCACATGAATGTGCAAGGGGAAGGTTTCCTGAAAACACACACCTCAAGTGTTGAAGGCAAGAGTAAGCAGGTGTGCATTCAGCATCGTCTAATTCAAAAGCTAAATAGTATTTCCAGTGCAATCATGCATATTTCCATCTTGCTATGCTTATGGAAAAGCCATTATCACTTTTTTTAAAATTCCAGGCAGTAAAGCACATCATTATTTTACATACATAATCCTATCAAAGGCAGCCAGCTAGCTGCCAACTGAGCAATAATTGTGCCTGGCTTCAGGGCCACCGAGTTGTATAAGAATTTCTAGATGCACAATGAGAGAGATAAGAGAGAGAGATTCCTACCTTGCTAACATTTCTTTCTGATCATATCTGTGTGAGAACTAAGGACTCCTTATTGTGAGACCAACAGAGGAGAAAATCCTAATGAAGTTTGCAGGAGGTTCTGTCTAATGCATAGACAGCAGAAGTGAACATGTGCTGGTGAGAATGCAAAGAGACATGAAGTGAAGAAATTTGCAGCAACACCTGAATTCTTTTAGTGTTATGTATTTCAAAAGCTTCAACTTCATCTCAACTGCAACTAGTTAGCAGGCTTTTTTTAAAAAAATAATCAATAAAATCTATGTGTCTGCTATGCTGTTAAGAGGTCCAGAAAAGTTTCTTTATGCTTCAGATGTTATCAAGCTTTCCCTCTCTTCTTCCTCAGACTCCTGTTATTTAACCCTCTTATAATTATCATTTGCACTATGTGACTCTTAAGAGGGTTTGAGATTCTAGAACTCCTGCGTCAACTCTTATGTGCTCACAAGGGGTGCCCCATTGATCACAACAAATGAAGCAGCCTGCATGGACATCTGATTAACATTCATTTAACACTTTCCTCCATTCAAATGAACAGAAAAGCACAGAAATCTGTTTTTACATATGAATTCCTTCCCCCATTGCTAAAATTACTATCATGCATTGACTCATGACATTGTTTAGAAGAAAATGAAGAAAATAAAATACATGTACAAAGCTCTAGAATACAATCTCTCGAATGGGTAGTAGAATTCCTTAAAATGCAGCATTAAAGTCTATAAGAAGTCTAGGTTGGATTTTTGTTGTTGTTGATTTACCTGGTTGTAATATTATGCACCTTAACCTAGGTTTGTTTCTGAGTAGACATCCCTAATATTGCACAAATTAATAATGCTAGCTTTGCTTTCCAAAGCATGTGCACGCTGACTTGCATGCATGCACCACTTTTTAATAATTTCTCTTGATCTGGATTGCTCAAGTTTGTGTTCTCCCATTTTCCCTTATCAAAAATGCCCTATGCCTATTTTTTTTTCAATTTCAAGTTACTTCTCAAATAAAAATGTCTTGTCCAAAGGTAATGAATGGTTTGTATACCACAGGAGAATGCTGATCTCATCAAATGCCATTATGCTTTAAACTGTAACACTGAAGAATAGCTCATCAAGGAGCCAACTGTGAAAGGAAATTACATATTCTAATAGATCTGGAGCTACAAATTGGGCACATAAAATTAAAGGCATGTTAAAGGATAGATGTAGGTAAATAAAAGTTCTTATACACTGTGGTTGCATTTGGACAGTACTTGATTCTGTTTTGCATTGGGAGACCAGAAATAATGAGATAAGACACAAAAATTGAGTAAATATATAACATAAGACCACAGTGAACTTATGCAATTGCATAGGGGACAGGAAATTAAACCATTTGTGCTTCGAGACCCCCAACCACCACCCCCCAAAATGAAGACACAGTGACACAGGATTGGGCAATTAAGTGATTGGGCAAAATTTAGGCCACAACTTCATTGAATACAAAATGTGAGTGGTATTGGCTTAGGCATTGGAATCATCCAAACTATATCAGACTCCCACCCGCATTGCAGGGAAACTGATAAAAGGGTAAAACACCACCAGAGGGAGCCCTGCTGATGTGAACGGACTCAAGCTTCCCCCAGTGCCCCTGTGGGGTTTCGGACCCTTCCGCGGGGTTTCGGACCCTTAATGGAATACCCTTGAGCTTGGAGGGGCAGGTGATGGCTGCACCTCCCCTCCCCACACATTGCTGACCCAATGCGTGACCACCAAAGCTTACAAAGTTGTGGCAATTGATACGTGGTGGACAAAAACCAAATGGCTCTGCCAATCTGCGAGATGGAAAAATTCCTACCAGGCCCCCATTGCAAAACAGGCGACCAACAACGTCCATAGCAAGGCCAACACACCAGATAAAGGGGTGTTGGATTTTTTGAATAGTCAAGTTACTTTAGAGCCGGTCTAATGTAAATACTGTCTGTTTAAGAGAAACAGGTGCCGGTGTTTCTATTAATTGCTCACAGGCGTGGGCTCTGCTTTTTATATATAAGGCTCTGCCAGAAAGCCTTCTGTATCTCTTAGTTAGATCTTTCAGTTTGATTCATCTCTAAGAAGATCACTTTCTCAGTTGTTCTCAGTTTAAGAGATTCCGAGTTGAATCTTAGTAAGAGAGACTCAGTTTAAGAGATTCCTTAGTTGAATCTTAGTATGAGAGTTGCTTAGTTATAATGCTAGTTTGCTGTTCTCGGGTAGTTTAATGGGAGTTTGTGGGAGGTTTGGAATGGGTTGAAGGTTGGAATGTTGCTAAGAGAGAAAGCATTTATCTTTAGTTTAAAGTCTCTTTAGAGTCAGTTTGTTTTTCAGTTAAAGAAACCAAACCGTTTGTATTTTCATCTGCATACTTTTACAAGTGTGCAGCTTGTAAGGGGTTTCGTATAAGGGAGATTAATTCCCTACACTCTTGGTGGTGTTTTCTTAGCCAGGTAAACTTCTGACTGCGTATACTCTGCGTGAAGCATACTTTAAAGGGCCGCTGGAAACTGGGATATATGATTTAGGTTAAGCAAGTCTCAATACCCAGTTTTCTCCAATATTATTCTTATCATATATATATTATTTTCCAAAAAGGGGGTGGGTGGGTGATCTGCTGCTTGAAGGCAAAGAGGTCCAGAAAACACCATGCAGGGATTAAATTATGTTTCACAGCGACCTCCCCCCAAGCCAATCCATTGCCTTTAGGGTCCAGGTGACCGTGAAACGACCAACCAGCGTAAAGCAGGGCATAGCCCTGCCCATACCAAGAGGTGGGAGATGCCTGGGGACCTGAGCACAATGTGTACCCTCCTTGAAGAGGATCCGATATGCAGGATATGACCCCAAATTTTATCAGGTTCCTAAGCCTGTTAACTAGGAGATACTACCCTGCAGGGAGTAAAGTTGCCCCTCAAGGTAGGGAGGGAGGTTTTCCTGAATCATGTCCCTTGGGACAGCAAAACCCCAAGTGAGTCACACTAGTTAACCTCAAAAGTGATTCATGCTGTGCCCCATGGGTTGCAGAGTTCAATGTGCAAGATTGTGGCATTACTATTCACATTAAATATGCCAAGTTAACAAGGGCAATTAAACCAACCAATTTAATTAGCCAACACAGCAGTATGGAGTAGACGGGGGGGGGGGAAGGTATCCTCCTGCAAGCCAATCACAGAAAAGGCTGCTAAGTGTAGACCAGTTAATTTTGCCCTGCATAAACCAGACATTTGTGGTACAAAAAGGTTATGGGACTTCAATAGGAAGTTACAGGACCACTGCAGGAAGATACAGTGTGACCACCCCAAAACATTTGCAGGCACAAACATTACTGGAAGTGGGCTGGTGTGTGACTCTCCCAATGTCATCAAGAGTACAAATCTTCATTAATGTTCAATGAAAAGTATGTCTGGAGCTGCTCACTCCATTTAATTGGTCTACAGACCATAAACACCATAAACATCAAATACCATATAGAGTTATCAAAGACAACCGCAGCAGAAAACAACAATATAGTTTTCCAGAAATTGTGCCTTTAGAAACAGAGAATAACAAAATCCAAGAACGATCCCAAATCATTTAAAATGTAGACAGCTTTGATTCAGAACTCATCTTCCCTTTAGTAATAAACCATTTGGCTTTGTTTTGATGACTACATCACCTATATTTTCTGTAATATTGGGGTTTACCATTTAAATCAAAACATAAAATGAGTCTGCATATTGTAGAGAAAATACTGGGGATATAAGAATATACATACCAATATAAAATCAGGATGTTATAATCCTCTTAAAAATTACAGTATATGAGCTAACATTTCTACTGATGTGCTCTTGCAAGGACAAATACTCAAGTGTCCAGGCAACCAGGCAGGCCGACCTTCAATGGCTGCAAAAGAGGATTAGACAAATTCGTGGAGGAGAGGGCTATGCTCTGCCTCAACAGTTGGAAGCAGTCATGCTTCTGAATACCAGTTGCTGGAAACCACAAGAGTAGAGAGTGGTGCATGAATCTTGCTTGTGGGTTTCCCACAGGCATCTGCTTAGCCAATGTGAAAACAGCCATTGAAAAAGTTATCACAACTGTCTCGTGTTAATCTAGAAGTTCTGAAGGAGGCTTCAGAACACATTTAGCTAGACATGATTAGAAGCTTCCCAGAGCTTAGGAACCCTTTCCTATCAGGGTGAAAGAGACTCGTGTAGAGCATGCTTGTGGAGTGGAGCTGTTTGGGGACTGCCCTACAGCTGTGGAGCTCTTTTACACCAATACAACCAGAACCTTAGTCTTAGTTTACATGTTGAAACTTTTCTCTCACAAAAAAGTGCCTCAGCTATTGGAAAGGAGGATGGAACCAGCCAGGAACTTTTTGCTGCCTGAGGCAACGGACAAGATGGCACCCCCATTCCACATAACAAAGCTGACTAAAATGGCAGCTACTCCCAAACTGACAATGATACAGCATCCTCCATAGCACCTGAGGGACACAGGCGAGTTTAGAGAACTAGTTTAGAGAGCTAGTTTAGAGGACATAATGACAGCAACAGTCTAGTTTGAGGAAATGCTGTCCTCTTAGTATCTGGTGCCTGAAACAAATAGCTGACTCTACTTAATGGCAGGCCCAGCCCTGGAGAGGAAGTGGCAAATATACAAGTATGCCTAAAACAATGTTTAATCCCAGGAAGGTCCCTGATCTAGAGGTATGGAAGTTTTTATTTTCGTACCCCGATTCATTTACATTCTTAAAAATACACACACACACACATTTGTTATGAGATCATTTGCTTTAACTTTTCCCCATTCATTTCTATTTCTCCCCATTTGGTTTCATTGGGACACCCAGCCAGTATTATGCTGCCGAAAACTCCAAAGTTCGCTTTCCAAATGACATACTTTTTAGGAGTCATTCTGCTACCTACCAAGGGAAAGATTTGCCAAATGTCCAGATAGCTTGTGGAACGAGTTCTCATTTTACAAGCTATCTAAAAAGACACACGTCCTATAAGCTTCCCTTTGATTTAAATGAGAGACTCAGTTGCAGTTATTGTGTTTGTAATTTCTTTGTGTTCATTCAAATGAATTTTTTGAAACCAAGAATTCTTCTCCTCTTCCAAAGGATCAGTTCTGCAACATACAAACAAACACAGAGAACAAAGGTACTCCATTCAATAGACCCTATTTTGTACTGTATATGTCAAGTTCACTGCTCTCATCCATATGACCTCTCTGTGAACTGAACTGGCAGTTCCAGCTTATGTCTCCAATGCAGTGTTTAGAAATGAATGAGAAAGGATTGGGATTTTCATTGGCTTCTCATTCATTTTAATTCCCATTCATTTTCAATATAAAAAATGAATGAAACAAACGGTACTCATTCATTCACCCCCTCCTCAGGTTGCATTTCAAATGAATGTACACCCTTAATGTGAACTCACTCTCCTCACATTTTGGCGAAGATAAATTGTGTGAGTGGGGTTTCTGTAGGGTCAAACTCTCAGTGGGAAATCCTTGCCCCATGCATTACTTGGGGCTATACTGCATTGCATACTTTGTAATCATTAACCAAGGATCAGTGGATTTAACATTAACATTGGTGCATTTATTCAAATTTCAACAAAATATTAGGATTAAAATGCAAAAGATAGCAAAACAATTGTGGAATCCAGTCAGTAACACACAAAGATTTTGCTTTGTTTTTAATTTCTGCTGTCTTAAGTCCGAAATGTTCAACCACATAACCTAAAATGGCATTACTAGATCTTTTACAATTCAAGTAATTTTCAAAATTGGATTGTTCAAGTCATCTAAATATTTCAAATGGGAAAAAGTTGTCTGTTTCATCTAGGATCCTATTTAGATATGAGGGGAGCTGTAGAGACACAAAGATAAAATAAGTTATTGTATGTGAAAGTGCTATATACAGAGGGATTAATTTAGGCTAAAAAGCAGGGTGAAAGAAAAAGTGGATTACGGTGAATGAGATAATAGGATTTCAGCTGTATCATAATTTTAAGTTATATTTCCACTCATTGTTCCTTACATAGAACAGAAATGCTGCACTCAGGATTTGGGAAGGGTCAGCCAAATCTTTGTAACTGGTGAACCATGTTTTCTGGAATGTGTAAATGGTCTCCTCTCCCTGTGTGAGCCTGCTGCTGTCAGTCATTTTCGGGCTGAGTGCTTTATAGCTTACTTAGCCTAACGTGGCTTTCCTGCCTATTAAAATGTCACATGGATAAAAGAGTGCACTGACAGCTCTGACAAGATTATCATTGCTGAGTAAAATCACATCCCTGGTACTTGTATGTTCTGAAAATCTATTTTGCTCTGTTTTTCAGTCTTGAGTGAACGGAAATTATTCATCCAGGGGCACACACACACACACACACCAGAGAGAATAATTGCTTGGCTTGTTTTCAGTGGAAGCTGGACTATTAGGGCAAGTGGCGCACTGCCCAAACAACCTCTTTCTACCCTCAGCCAGCGCCCTCCCCTGGCTTCCTGGTTTCTTCAACAGTTAACAGGGGTAGCACTGTCAATCAGTTTTCCCCTTAGAAAACACAGCCAGGGGGAGGTTGGAGACACAACTAGAATTAGTTGACTCTGGCTCCACCTAGTGTTGGCCTCCTTGCTTTCTGCCCCAGTAATGTCAATTGGGCACCAACTTCTGATGCTTGTTTTTATTAACCAACCCCCCCCCCCCCCAATGTTAGGATAGCATTATCAATCTGGAATAAAGAAAACAGTGTCCCAAATTATCTTTGATTTGCCGTGGCAAGTGATAGATGCTGTAGGTAAAGTTACAAGGACATTGCTGCCTTTTATACCTATAGAAAGCCTGAAAAAGCTTTTGGACTTCCAAGAGACATCAGCTGCAACTAATACTGGCATTATTAGTGTGATTCTATTTCCAGGAGCCCCTTTGGATTTAAAATGCTTGCACAATTTCCGTTCCTGCAAAATCCTGATATATAGATTCTGAAATATCACCCCCTCAGAAACAAAACCTGCCGGTAGCTAATAAATCTTAACAATGTGCTTAGGATCAGCTGCAATAATCACTGAGGAGCATCTGAGCAATCTGGGAGTGTACAGAATGTTTTATCCATATCTAACAAGTATCCTCTTGACTTGGGCTTAGCAATATTTGGGGCAGCATCTAGAAGATTATAATTTTATATTCGTTTACTCAAAGGAAGCCATGAGATCTAATTTTTGGTGATAGCAGTAAGACTCTGGTGACAATGTTCTAGTGCAGGAAGAAGGGACAGGAATGTTGCAAGTGCTTCATTTAGAACTGAAGTGTCTTGTGCCTGGAAAATAAATGAACTCATGCAAACAAACCATTTAATATCCCTCCACATTCTGGAAAGAAGGCATAGAAATGATTAAATTGGGTGGAGGTAACCTTTCCCCATAGGACTGGAGATCTGGGGTGCAGATCTTGTTAACAGTTCTGTGTGACACCTTTAAGACTAGCGAATTCAGGCCTCAGTTCCTAGCTGGACGCTATCTCCATGGAATTCAGTGGTGCTTTTTTTTTGAGTAATGTATAGTTATTGTGACATTAAGCCACACTAGAAATTATGTCAGCAGGGACCCCTCCTAAACCAAGGTTAGATATTTTCCAGTTTAGTTAGTGACTAAGTACTTATACAGGACGCGGGTGGCGCTGTGGTCTAAACCACAGAGCCTAGGGCTTGCCGATCGGAAGGTTGGCAGTTCGAATCCCCACGATGGGGTGAGCTCCCGTTGTTCGGTCCCAGCTCCTGCCCACCTAGCAGTTTGAAAGCACGTCAGGTGCAAGTAGATAAATAGGTACCACTCAGGTGGGAAGGTAAACGGCATTTCCATGCAGTGTTCTGGTTCACCAGAAGTGGCTTAGTCATGCTGGCCACATGATTCAGAAGCTGTCTGCAGACAAACGCTGGCTCCCTCGGCCTATAGAGCAAGATGAGCGCTGCAACCCCAGTCTCATCCGCAACTGGACCTAAAGGGGTACATTTACCTTTTTAAGTACTTATACATCTGCAATGCTTTAGCACCCACACATTTGCAAGGAAAGAGGGTGGGAAGAAAGCTAGAACTCGGCCCCACTCATGTGACCTCATTGGTTCCTGCCCATGTGACCTTATTGGTCCCACCTCCTTGGCCACAGGCTGCTCCATGAGGCCCAGGGTTAACAACCAGCTAACAACGCATTCCAACTGCTTCTCTCCCCATGGATTGATTTATACACAGATTTAACATGAGCAAATCTATAGTAGTCCCTAAGGCTTTATGACTCAGGCATTCAAGATGAGAATATATTGCAGATTTCCATTTGCTGTTTTCATACTGACACGGTGTGGAAGTCAGAGAAGGAGAGTGACCCTTTAGTGTGTCGTGAAATGTCTAATGCTTCTGTCCTCATTTGCTCTCCCTTTGAAAAACGCATTAGCCTGCCATTTGCAACCATTTCCAATATAAATAATCAAAGCAAAAACACAGATTAGTCTGCCTCCATTGCACAAAGGGCCCGAGAGAATAATCAATTAAGGTTACATGTTACAAACACCTGCTCATTTGCAAACTGTCTTGCCACTTTCTAGTCATGTATAAGACTTGCAAGAGGGATTCAGTTCATTTCTGCTCTGTAGGTTCTTGTGGGAAATCCTCTGGCCAACCTAACACAGGTTTACTTAGGTGTAGGTGTACTTAGGTGTAGTCTTAACACCTACAGGAACCTGTGTAATTTCATTAGCTTGCATTTGATATGGAATATTTCAAGACTACAGAAAATGGTTTTGGTGCAAAATGGTTAAAATATTGCACACATTAATAAAAAAATGTTATTTATTTAATTGAAATGTTTATATACCACCCTTCATTATCAACTTCCAGGGATGTTTCAAATTCTAGGGAGGGGTGGGGCTGGTATGTGAATGGAAGAAGATTCACTTGGGCTAATGACTGAAGACTGTCTTTTCCCCTTCTCCCCCACATCCCTAGGTACTGTATTGTTGTGAGGGGTTTTTTTTTTGGGGGGGAGGAGTTAGGCTGTATGCCTGCATCCTTTCTAATCAATGGATCCAGCAAGGATTCAATTGCTAGAATAGCAAGTCATGATTGGGGTATTGGCCCTTAATGCTGTGAGCTCCTCCATAGTAGGCTCAGGTTATAAATATATGCAAATAAACCATATATCCTAAAGACACCACAGTCTCTTCTGTTCCTCAGTTGGAGGAAATCAAACCCTGGGTAGGCACCAGGAACCCCTGGAATCTCGCACCGCTTGGAAATTGGGGTGGCGTTTACAGTATTGTATTCTGTTTCAAACTTTTGCCTGGCAAGAGTGCGAGCCTTTGGCATATGCGAACACAAAAAGGGCTGTAGTCTTGTGGCTCTCAGCCTGGTTTTTTAGCAAGAAAGTCATCAGTGGAGCAAGAGATGAATCAGGCCAGGTTAAATCAGACTGGCTACCAATGTGAGTTTATGGTCACCTTGATTGTGAGGCTGTTGTTTGTGTATGTTACCAGTGCTGATTGTTCCTTTATCAGGTGCTGAGATTATACAGTACCATGACTGTTATTCTATAGATGGGAGTGAGTGGATGGAAGTACAGCATGATCATGTCTTGAGGTGGGATTATGTTCCAGGGACGAGCATGTATATACAAAACCACATATACGCAAATTACTCCCTTGGAACCATCTCTGGATGAAGCATCCTTGCATTTTTAGAGCCATGTGCTGAGCAGGCCTTGACCCCAGGGCAGAGAGGTTTTAAGCGTGATGTGGAGAAAGTGGAGAAATAAACATTTTTCTTCCTCTCCCATAACACAACATCAGGGCCATATAATGAAGGAGAATGCTGAAAGTTTCAGGACAAACAAATTGATGTACTCGTTCACACAGTGTGTGGTTAAACTATGGAATTTGCTTCCTCAAGAGGTGGGAGCTGTGAAAGGGCTGTTGCTCAGTAGAATAGTATTTGCTTTGCTTGCAGGAAGTCCTTGGTTCAATTCCCACATCTCCAGGTAGGATTGGGAGATACTCCTGCTTTAAATCCTGGAGACACTGCCCGTCAGTGTAGACCAGAGCTTTCCAAACTTTTCACGTTGGTGACACACTTTTTACACAAGCACCATTTTGCGACACAGTAATTCAATTTTACTAGCAAACCAGAGGTTTTGCTAACTAACCCCTTTCCAGCCCTGGGGGGAGCGATTGCACAACATGCCTACACACTGTAGCCGACACACTAATGTGTCGTGACACACACTTTGGAAAGCTCTAGTGTAGACTGTTGATGGATTTGAACCATAACTCTCCGCTACAAGCTGCCAAGTCAGTGAATTCCTGGACGACGACCAGGAACAGAACTTGCTGACCAGTAACTTTATTTTTGTTAACTTTTATTATATACGTGCAGAATAAAGCACAGCTTTATACAAGTGACTATATACACAGACAAGATTCAAACTCCTACTCCAAACTCTACACTCAAACAACAAACTGCTGTGTCATACTGCTTATAAGGGAGAGCTTAGCCAATCACCACCTTTTGCTATGCTTCCCTGTCTCCAAGCAGACTTTCTCAAGCACTCTTTTTAACTTGGCTTGTTGCCAACTCACTAATTGTCTACTCCAGAAGCTGCTTGTATCCCCATGTCTCAACATGGGGATCTGTCTTAGTGTAAGGCAGCTTCCTAAATTCTCCCTTTGTGGTAACGGCTATCCATGTGGATGACTTTAAAAAAAGGATTAGACAAATTCATGGAGGGGAAGGCTATCAGTGGCCTGTAGCCACGATGGCAATGTTCAGCGGCCACTGTATGAATGCTAATTTCTGGGAATCTCAAGTGGGGAGAGTGCTTTTGCAATCAGGTCCTGATTGCAGGCTTCCTATAGGCATCTGGTTGGCCACTTTGAAAACAGAATGCTGGACTAGATGGACTATTGTCTTGGTCCAGCAGGGCTCTTTTTGTGGTCCACACTCCCTTGGAATGCCCAAAGCAGCTCTCAGGATGCCATTCCAGGCTCTGTTCACATTCCCATTTACTGTGCACTTTCTGTGTTTTCAGGGCTGAGTTTCTAATCTGTGTTCAGATGATATCTAGAATGCATATGTTGTTGTTGTTGTTGTTTAGTCGTTTAGTCGTGTCCGACTCTTCGTGACCCCATGGACCATAGCACGCCAGGCACTCCTGTCTTGCACTGCCTCCCGCAGTTTGGTCAAACTCATGTTCGTAGCTTCGAGAACACTGTCCAACCACCTTGTCCTCTGACGTCCCCTTCTCCTAGTGCCCTCAATCTTTCCCAACATCAGGGTCTTTTCCAAGGATTCTTCTCTTCTCATGACGTGGCCAAAGTATTGGAGCCTCAGCTTCACGATCTGTCCTTCCAGGGAGCACTCAGGGCTGATTTCCTTAAGAATGGATAGGTTTGATCTTCTTGCAGTCCATGGGACTCTCAAGAGTCTCCTCCAGCACCATAATTCAAAAGCATCAATTCTTCGGCGATCAGCCTTCTTTATGGTCCAGCTCTCACTTCCATACATCACTACTGGGAAAACCATAGCTTTAACTATACGGACCTTTGTCGGCAAGGTGATGTCTCTGCTTTTTAAGATGCTGTCTAGGTTTGTCATTGCTTTTCTCCCAAGAAGCAGGCGTCTTTTAATTTCGTGACTGCTGTCACCATCTGCAGTGATCAAGGAGCCCAAGAAGGTAAAATCTCTCACTGCCTCCATTTCTTCCCCTTCTATTTGCCAGGAGGTGATGGGACCAGTGGCCATGATCTTGGTTTTTTTGATGTTGAGCTTCAGACCATATTTTGCGCTCTCCTCTTTCACCCTCATTAAAAGGTTCTTTAATTCCTCCTCGCTTTCTGCCATCAAGGTTGTGTCATCTGCATATCTGAGGTTGTTGATATTTCTTCCGGCAATCTTAATTCCGGCTTGGGATTCATCTAGTCCAGCCTTTCGCATGATGAATGCATATGTACCGTGTTTCCCCCTTTTTAAGGCGTAGTCATAAAATAAGCCATAGCAGCATTTCTAAGCATTTGAGAAATATAAACCGTACCCCGAAAATAAGCCATAGTGATAGGCGCTGTGCGGAAGAGAGCACTGAGCTCCCCGAGTCAGCAGCAGCAACGCCAGCCACAGCAGTGTTTGCTGAGTCCTTTCTTGCTTTTGGGACTTGGTTACTGTGCTGGCTTGGGATGGTGTGTGTGCAATTGCTGTTGCTGCTTCGTGTTTTTCAGCTGGATTCTCTGGGTTCTAAGCACTTTCCCCCGTTTGTTTGCGAAGCAGCACTCGGCTGCAGCCCCTGCCTCTCCCGGCGGCTGCAGGAGGCTGCAGTTGATCGCTATCTCCTTTTCCATTTCTTTTGTCTTTGAGCACCCGGCCCCGCCCCCTCTCCCCTTCGTGGAATGAAGAACGGAGTTTTAGCAGCATTTCCTCATTATAAAAAAAAGGTCAGGAACTTTTACTTTAACCTCAAAAATGGGATATTTCCTCTCTCTAAAAACAACTCTGACCTGAACACCAATAAAACGGGGGTAGATCACCTCCAGTTTATAAATCCGCAAGTAGATCGCAGTCTCCTGGAAGTTGGGCTCTATACTTTGGCTGATTGCAAGCCTTTGCATCTTTAAAAAACAAAAACCATGCGCCTCCCAGTCTTAATTTTCCTTTAATTCATCCCCCTATACCCTCCTCCAACCATTGCCTCCTTCCATTCCTTACCCCCCTCCCTCTCTCCCCACTTCCCTCACTCCTGTGCGATCTCATTTAGTCATATACTTGCTTTTTCTGTTGTGTTGTCTATTTTATATTTAATATTATTACCCTTTATGATGTTATTTTTTCCCTTGCGATAATTATTTATTTTTTATCTTTAACTAACTTTCCTTTCCATATTTTTCCATATATAACTCAACACTTTCCCATTCCTTCTTAACTCTTTGGATAGAGTGCCCCCCATTATTGTTGTTAATTTTACAATTCCTGGATTATTTATGGAACCGAACAGCTCGGGTGCTTCAGAATGTGCCTTCTGTTGCTACAGGGCTATGGGGCTTCACTATTTGACCCCCCCCCCCCAGGTTGGGATTTTTAAAGTAGTTCTGTGGGTCCCAGGGCGCAGAATCACCCCGATCCTTTCCTTTGTCTAAACAGACCTCTTCCCCCCGACTTTGGAAGGCTGTGCTTCAAGGGTGATACCAGGGGTTTTTTAAGACCTGCGCCTCTTAAGGATTGTTACGGTCCATAACTTCCATTGCTTTCTAAAGGGTTGGGGGTTTAAAGCACTGCCACCCCCACCCCACCCTGCAGGCGCTCGGAACTGGCAGCGCCAACAACGCGCCCAGCAGCGCGCAGAAGAGAGCACTGAGCATCCTGAGCCAGTGGGTCCCAGTTGTACCAGCACTTTTTTTAAAAAAAGACACCCCCTGAAAATAAGCCACTGTGTGTTTTTTTGAGGGAAAAAAGTTATAAGACGGTGTCTTAAAAAAGGGGAAACACGGTACCCCGTATTTCGTTATGCAATCTGTTTGATGTGTTGTTTCTCAAATCAGTTTCACACTGACTGGAGTCCTTAAACTATTCCTAATTCGTCTCTAGCCAAGGTGTTGAAACCTTTACCTAGGGTAAGTAGATCTCTGCCCCATCAGCCCCCTCCCCAAGTGTCCACACAAACAGAAATGAAACTGACACTAATGAAGTTGTGCTGATGTCAACCACTGAGGGGGAAACAGCCACGAAGCACATCAAAAATAGTAAGAATAATTCCACTGTGCTCTAAGGTAGTAATGTGAACACATGTTTATATTCCATTTAACACCTTGAAAAGTCTATTGTTGGCACCAAATAAACAATTTTCTGTTTCTTACAATAAACTCTTGAGTTTGTCCTCGTGTTATTTTGGCACTTAACAGGACGAACCATAGTTGCTGCAGGTTAAAATCCTGCTTAATGAATAAAATTGCTGCTTTTGATACAACTGCTTTGAAAAGAGAGAGTGAGAGAGGCCCTAAGCAAAGTGAAATCTCCTCTGCTTTCAAGTCAATTCCTGTCTGTGGGTTTTTGCCATTGTTTGCATCTTGTAAAAGAGTACACATTACACAAATTGCCTCTGGCTATTGTTGTCTGAAACATTTTATAGCTCTTAACACTGACAATGTGCTGCCAAAAGGTCCTCTAGCTGCTTTCTCTAGAGTGAAATATAACCTGGAAATATGTGCAGAGTTTACAAGTCCTTGAGAAATCCGTAATTATGCATTCTTGGACATTTTGTTACTTGAGGACATTTTTACTATCCACCCTTCTCTACTTATTTTTTGTGTTTTTATAGCAGCAAAGTTCATGAAACTGTGGAGAAAGTAGTGTCAGCACTTTTTGTTGCTAACTTGGATTTTAGAGTTTGTAACCTAGCTTACAAAGAAGGAGAAAAAAACAAAAGCTTCTTTATGGCCTGAATATTAGCTTGGTGCATTTCAAACTGAGTAATATTTTATTCTAATTAAAACAATATATATATGACAAGAGCCAGTGTGGTTATTTTTAGGACAAACATAAAGAACAGGATATTTAGATGTTTCAGAAAAGTTCAGTTTCACTCCATTGGGTATTTTTGATGGTTCTTTAAAATGTTTTGTTTTGCTTAGTTTGTCAAGTATAAAGATAAGAAAGTTCTAAAGAAAATGTCAAACAGGTCACTCATATGGTCATGTGTCAGTGAGCTTCAAAAGGTTTTACAAACCAAAATAAAAATCCTAACTATGAAGTTATAAAATAAAAAGCACAGCCAAAACAACCCCCAGCCAAAACAACAAATAACCTTCACTGAAACTTTAAATAACCAAAAAGTTTTCTTGTTCTTTCTCATGAGGTTCTTAATTCTTTCTCAGGGTGCCAGGAATCTGATAAATCGGCAGCAAATTGATGACTTATATATGTCTACTCATAAATAAATTCCTTGAGTCCTAGGTGAGGATAGGTAAATCTTTCAATCTTAGTTTCTCTCATTTTTTCTAGTCTTCAATTCAATCCTCGGGATTTCTACATATATTTGCACTTTTCAAAACAAAGTCTTCATCAAAATTTATCAGTATTTTAGTACAAATTTCTTGGAATACACACACCACTGTATGGAATTGTGCCTAATATACACATCCTAATATGCACAACTTTAGGTAATAATGTCCTCTTATGTAGTGCATTTTGAATGCTATTCATTGACAATTGCATTTTAATATAATTTGCCCTAATTTTTATACTTGGCTGCATTGCAAAATTCAGAGAAGTCCACATTTTAAAGTATAGCTGTTTTGCAGTTTACGTATTGTTTTGGAAAGTGTGAATTAAGTAGTTTCCCCTTTAAATATGAATTGAATTTCTCCTATATTCCGCTTGGCCTTTGGACTGACTCAGTCTGACCCCGGTGTTACCCTCCCCTAAGGCTTTATCCTACAGATATTTAAATGAGGTTGCACTTGTAGATTTCTAATTTTAAAATTGAATTTTAACATTGTATTTAATCTGCATTTTAATTGAATTGTTTCTTTTATGCTTGCTTTGATATTCTTGCTGTTAGCCACCCTGAGCCCGGTCTTGACTAGGAAGGGCGGGGTATAAATAAAACTACTACTACTACTATTATTATTATTATTATTATTATTATTATTATTCCTGCTCCCAGGTTAGAATGTTTGGGATTGCAGCCCTACTGTTTTACATGTCTGTCCCATCTATTCCCAAGACTCAAGGAAGTTAACAGTTTTAATGGGGAAGAAAGCAATAAACCATGGTGTGTTCAAATAAATGCTGGTTTATTTTAAGGTCCAATCTTAAATCCAGAAAAAGACTGATTCACCACAGGGCAAAGTAAGAAGGCATTATTTCTCATCTACACCATGTATTTATCAAATTCAGTGTGGTTTCTTTCTTCTGCAGTTTGCCATCCACTGAGAGCTAGTGTGGTGTAGTGGTTAAGAGTGGTGGACTCTTAATCTGGTGAACCGGGTTCGCGTCCCCGCTCCTCCACATGCAGCTGCTGGGTGACCTTGGGCTAGTCACACTTCTTTGAAGTCTCTCAGCCCCACTCACCTCACAGAGTGTTTGTTGTGGGGGAGGAAGGGAAAGGAGATTGTGAGCCACTTTGAGACTCCTTCGGGTAGTGATAAAGCGGGATATCAATGCATCATCTTTGTTTCATATTTTTCTCAAGTTCACTTAATCAATTATTTTCAGCGAATCAAAGAACAGTAGAGTTGGAAGGGATCCCGAGGACCATCTAGTCCAACCCCCTGCAAAGCAGGGTTTTTTCAATTGAACCAGCAGTAAAAAAAAAAAATCACATTTGTGCCTTTGTTAGGAATTACAAGTGTTTCGTTTGATTACATTTTCTTGGGTTTGTAAGAAATTATCTTTATTCCACTGTAGATGAAAATAATAAAAGTAATTATGGATTAGTCTTATTTTTAAATACTAAAAGGGAGCATACATTTAATGAACAGAGCTGCTTAGTCATTTTGAAATTGATTTCAAAGCTACGGAGGTCAAGGGGATAGATGGAGAAAAGGAGAAATATTACATATATTCATTCTGGCCAAAAAAGCTTTTTATTACACAAAAGCCCAGCAGCTCATAATGAAGTCAAACAGTACCGATGATAAAATGACAGAAGAGAATTGAGTTTAGAGAGGGAATGCTTGTTTCACAGAATCAGAGAATTGTAGAGTTGGAAGGGGCCCTGAGGAGCATCATCTAGTCCAACCCTCTGCAGTGCCAACCTACAACCTTGCCATAGTCAGCACCATGTTGTAACCAGCTGAAATATCCAGTTGGTTTGGGAACATGTTGTTTTTCTTTTGCCATTCTAATACAGAACACAAGTTGATTTGCTTATGTATGAGAGAGAGAGGAGGTGTGTGACTGGAGCTTACTGGGATTGGTAGAGCAGAAGACAGAGAGACCAACACTTCTTTTTACTGTATTATAAATCACCTTGAGATAGAGAAAAGCCATAGCTCAGTGGGACAGCATCTGCTCTGTACACAAAAGGTCCTTGTTTGTTTCTCCCCCCCCCCCAAAAAATACAGTTTTATTAGTGCTTTTCAAAATACAATAAGAGAGAATAGAAAAAGAAGAAAGAGAAGGAAGAAAGATAACAAGAAAAGAGATAGGTAAAAAGGACGTCCAACCTTCCATCTGTCAGTTATATATGCAATATTTTTTCAAAATAGTCCAATGTTCAATCTAGATTAATATTCTGCTAGGTGATATTTTCCCAGTCTTCAGTCGAGAACTTTCCAGTTCATTTCTTTCTTTTGATGCAAGAAGTCCAAAGGTAATTCTCTAATTGTTAAATATAATAGTCAACAATAGCTTTCTTCCAGTCCAACATCACAACATTACCTCCAATATTAGGTCCTGCTTTCAATCCCTGGCACCTCCAGGTAGGGTTGGGAGAGACCTTTGTCTGAAACCCTGGAAAGCCACTGCCAGTCTGGTAGACAATAGTGAGCAAGAAGAACCAATGTTTTGACCCAGTATAAGGCAATTTCATATGTTCCTTTGCCTCATAGGAAGTGATTCATAAATGAAATAAATAACAACAACAATTCTAATGTTGGTGGGCTTTCCATAGGGCTAGGAGAGAATCCTGCCTGAATTCCTGGGGAGTTGCTGCTAGCCAGTATAGACAATGCTCAGCTAGATTGCCCAATGATCTGATTTGCTATAAAACAGCTTCCTGTGTTCCTGTGCTCCTAAAGTGAGAGCAGAATGTGTAAGATTGTAACCTATGTTACTCTGTGACGTAGTTTGGTCACCTCTCTGCGGGCTCGTATTCTGTTTTAAATGAGACTCGTTGGGTATTCTGTGATGTTCAGACAGCTATCTGTATTCATGCGGCACACAAAGCAAAATAACCATTTGAAACATTTAGCTTGTGCACTCTGGGAACAAAATATAATTTATTCTAGTCGTTTCATTGTCACATTCTAATCATTACGTTGATGAGAGTGGTAGCTTTGAAGAAGAAAAGAAATATCGAATGAGACACCATAAAGTTCTCTCATGCAATTATTACAGGTACAATTGGCCAGAGTTACAAAGGTCTCCAGATGACTGACTGTTCATAAACCAATGCCCTTTAATTCCCTTTTTATAGTTAATGGAATACGTCATTTAATCATTTTAAAAATAATGTATTGAAGTCAAATTGCTTCTCTCCCCCCTTTCCAATCTTATCATTCTTATTTTTTTCTAAATGAAAATCTCATTTGTTTGCTATGCCATTTGAACATAAATTTCAGAATGTAATGGAGTGAAAATGGAAGACCGTTGGCATCAATGAAGTTATTAATTTGGTAACCAAAAGATTCGTTTGCCTGATTTAGACAGATTTCTTCTGCAGCGAAGTTTATCTCTGGACTTAATTAAACAATAAGACACCACATAAATAAGGGTTCTGGATCAAAATTCCCTACATAAATTGGAAAGGACATCTTCATTATTGATATGGAGATTAATCTGCAAATCATTTACTTTTAATAATTCTAGCTAACAGCTAAAAGGGTTTGCACCCTCAAAAGGCCAAACATCAAACCTTAAGAGGTTGCTGTGGCCAGAATTTAACTGATATAAGCAGGCAGTACATTCTATCAGTTGCCTTGCCTCTTCCTTTAAAAATAAATAAGTTACTGAAATACAAAACATCAGTACACAGCTCAACAAAGGTATTTCCCTCTGCCCCAAAGCCAAACAAGGATTTATTGAAGCACATTGCTCCAAAGATGAAAGCGTGTCGATGATGAGGGGCAAATCTGATTATGTTTGTCCATATGTGTTATAAAAGGGTACCAGTAAAGTTGTCATCTGATACTTGTCTTTCAATGTTTTCACCAGTTTTGTGATTTTTTTCCATGCATGCAATTTCCCATTCTTTTTGTCTCCAATTATGAATTTGCAAATTGTCTAACTTTTCCCAGCTTTGAGCTGCGTCTGAAAGAAAAGTAAACAGCTCCTTATGTTGGAAGTCCTTCTGTTCTCCATGAAAGATGATTTTAAAAGCAACCTGTGGGGTGCCTTGTATTGTTTGTAGCGTTACTGAGCTGATTTTGTGAAAAGCAAGTAAGGCTTGTTAAGTTAAATGCCCATAAATGTGAAGCATAGTACAAATGCAGTCAAGACCCTTCTAACACTGGGGTCAAACTTGTATCTTAAATCTGTTACTGTGTGAGATTAAGTATTTTTTAACATAGACTCTCCCCATTTTTAGATTAAGTTTTCATCAGTTAGGGGAAAGTAAGGTTAAAGAGCGGGTTTAAGAGAAGCAACATGTTCGACAGGAGAGAGGAGAAGAAACATAGTAAAAAGATGAGCATATGTTATCCACAAGAAAGACAAGAGCACTCTTGCCTCCCATGGTTTTCAGCAACTGACATTCAGAGGCCTACCGGCTCCAACAGCTGAGGTAGAACACAGCCATTGTGACTAGTTGCCGTTGATAGCTCTATCCTTCCTGAATCTGTCAAATCATCTTGCAAAGCCATCAAAGTTTGTGGCCGTCACTATGAACTACATAGTTTAACTATGCACTGTGTGGAAAAGGTGCTTTCTTTGATCTGTCCTGAATCCTCCAACATTCTGCTTTGTTGGATGACCCCATGTTTTAGCATGACAAGAGAGAGGCAGAAAAAACTTTTCTCTGGCTGCTTTCTGCATACCATGCAGAATTTTATATACCTCTATCATGTCTCCACTGATTGCCTTTCTCTAAGCTAAAAAAAGTCCCAAATGGTGTAACCTACCAGACAATGTACTGACTCAATCACTGACCAGCAAAGACAGCAATGAGCACACACAGGTATAATGCCCAGTATATACATTTTAAGGGGAGATTTTCTGTGTATGAAATGCACTATAGGATTTGAATTCCCTCCACCTCTTTGATTTTCTTCTCCTAGTAAAAACTTGGAATAAATTATTACTTTACTGAAAGCATTACAAAGCCAGTATGTTAAAACAGAACACGTTGAATCCCCCATCAGCCTTTGATTTGACATAGCATTAAAAATGGATGAAAAGAAAAATAAATAATAAATGCCATTGTGCCATTGTTGTGATTCGTATATCCCTTCCTCCCCTCCTCCCCCCCCCCACCTCCAACCCCAGTGATAGGCAAGGGCAGCCAGATGCTCCTGTTGGAAAAGTACAAGACACAATGCACATCCTTTCCCATTTACGATTAGTGGATCCCTTTCATTTTTCTTTTCTCTTTTCTCTGCTCTTGCTCTGCTTTGCATTCCACCATTCATGAATGCTGGGAGAATTTCCCAAAATTCATTTCCAGATTAAAGCCTATGCAGCTTTCGTTTTGCTGCAGTTTTACACCTGTAAGCGCTTAGTGGCTGCTGTGATCTGTGTGTGGCTACCTCACCTGGCAAGCCGCTGAACTGAAGGTGACAGGCTTGTTGGGGAAGAATGTTCCATACTGACTCTGCCCATCTAACTTGACAACTGGGTCCTTCTGGGTAGGAAGGGGAAGGAAAGACTTGCTTTTCCATTTGAGCTTTCATTGAGCAGTTTGGTCTTCTTGAGCCTTGGTGTATACATGTGTTTTGCTTTCATTCTGATTTCTGGCTTGCACTTTTCTCCTGATTGGTTCTTCTGTCCTGACTTGCTCTTTGGTCCTGACATGGCTTGCTTACTTTTCAACCCAGCTGGCTGGTTTGTCCTGTAGTCTGGCTCGCTCCATGGCTTCTGTTCCCTGACTTGAGGCTCACCTGAGATTGCGCTCATAGCCTAGCCCTGACATTTGAATATGGCCTCATTTATTCAAGCAGCAAATATGTAGCCAGTGTGTGTTGTGGCTGGCATGTACAACATCAGCCAAATTTGACTATTAACCACAATCCCGCAACTCTCATTGGGCAATTACATGAAGATAGCAATATAAATACCTCTAAAGTAGTGGTGAGGAACACTTTTCAGTCTGAAGGTCATATTTTCTCTTGGCAACCTTCTGTAGACTACATGTCAGTGATGTGTGTGGCCAGAGGCTAAATTAGGTGGAGCAGCAAATCTAAATTTTACCCTTGTCCAGTAGCCTAGTTTCTACAGATGCTCATACCACTCTCTATCCTCCATCCAGACAAACATGAGGTATTATCAGATTTCAAAATGCATGGAAATTGTAAAGCAGGGATGGTGAGGCTGAGAGCTCTGAGGAGGGGGCACATATGGCCCTTAGACCCAAGGCTCTCCACCCCTGCTATAGGATCACTATCTAATTATCTTGCCAATTATCTTGCTCACTATCATGGTCCAAAGAATGTCACCATCAAGGCCAAGTCCCCACTGCAAACAGCCAATAGGAGGAGAGGACAAAAGAAACTGCCACCTTTCCCCCCAAGACTAGTTGAAATGAAGCCACTGAACATAGACATAAGGTGCAAAGTGCTTCCGCACAGATGTCTGGATTTTGCTCTGAGCTTGGATGAGCATACCATCCATTATTCAGTACCCAGCTAGATGAGTGGATTTACTTTCATTTCAAATCCAAAGTACTTTGTAGCTCACAAAAGCTGCACTCGCTCATATGCAAATCCAGACCATTTAAAGTACTGTGCTACTTTCCCCCTAGAGACATGCATGCCTTAAAAGCAGAGAGGGAGAGAGAATAAACACTTAAGAGAAATAAAATAAATTAGTATCCATTAAAAAGCCATAACAGTCCTCTTCTTATGCAAGGGGGGAGGGAAGGCTCAGAAATTCTTTGATACCAAAGATCAACCAAGATGAAGTCATTAAAAGTGAGGGCCCCCCCCCAAGTCTCTGTACATACTTAAAGTCATGTAACTTAGCTCTCGCCGACAATCACCCAAGTTATTTTTCATGCATTATTTACCAGCATTGTGCATCTTCTAGCTCAGTGGTAGTTTAGATGTGGTGTTGAGTAGATTCCCCACCTTTCGATGCTTTATTAGAGGTGTTCCAATGCCCCCTGCCTTTGTCTAGAAGCCCTCAAAGCCCCTGTGTTCTTTGAAGCAGCTGAAATGTGGGGCCATGGAAGCGTACTTCCATAGTTGAAATATGTGCTGCCTTTCATCTGTCCCGAATCTTCCAACATTAAGCTGCATTGGATGTCCATGTATTCTAGTGTCAAAGAGAGAGGGAGACAAACTTTTCACCATCCAGTTTCTCCATGTCATGCATAATTTTATAAACTTTCATCATGTCACCTCTTACATGCCTTTTCTCTAAACTGTAAGTCTTAGAGTAACTCTGCAACCTTTCCTCATAGCAGAGTCACTCCATCCCCTCGGTCATTTTGGTTGCCACTTTCTCAACCTTTTCTAATTCGAAAGTACCCTTTTTGAGGGGGGGACGACCAGATCTGTACACAATATTCTAAATGAAGTCACACTATAGATTTGTATAATGGCATTATGATATTGGTGGCTTTAGTTTCAATTCTTTTCCTAGTGATTTCAAGCATGAAATTTGCATTTTTCACAGCTGGCACACACTAGGTAGACATATTCATCAAGCCATCTACCAGCACCTCAAGATGTTGTTCCTGAGACAGTCCCTGCTAGTTCACACCCCATGAATGTATATATGAAATTCAGATTATTATCTTTTTGAGCTGAAATGCACCTCATTACGCTTGTTTACACTGAATTGCGTTCATCATTGTACTTTGGAGATATTCTTCACAATCCCTTTTAGTTTTAATAACCCTGAACAATTTAGTATTGTTGACCATCCTCCTACTTAACTTTTAGTCCAAAAAATTACAGAGAAGCTTTTAAATATATACAGATGTTTGTTAGCTTTCCACAGTCAGCTACAATCTAGTAAGCAATTCAAAATCTACATCGTTCAGCAAGGTTGCCTTTAAAGTAATTGATGGATCTCATAAAAAGCATTCAAGTAACAGTTTGAGACAAACATGAGCTAAGATTACACTCTGAATTCCCCAAGGTGCCATCTGTAAAAGCATCAATAATTTTGACCTTTTGGGTAGATTTGTCTTTTTAAAAAGATATATAATTATTATGCACATCAATAATAGGGAAGATAGCAAGGAAATAGAACTTCTTAGATATTCACATTTGAAACTCTGCCAAGATTGTATATTCAGCTGGCTCAGTCTTGTCAGGCCATAATTCAAGAAAATTTTGAAGGAAAAACTCAAAGATGGGGCAGAAAGCTATATGGAAACTTCTCCAACCAAACATGTAGACCCTCACACCTGGCTTTCTTTCCTCCTCCACGAGGGGAGACTTTGCGGGGCGGGACATGCTCCTCGCGGCAAGCAAGGGGGTGTGTATCGGCCCCCTGCTGCAGCCAATCCCTGCTGGCTGGCCAATAGGGTCGACCTGGGGGCGGGGCTTATGGACATTTAAAGCGGCACGGCAGCAGGGGAATCCTCCTTGTTCCTGATTTTCTATGGGAGACTACAGTATGCACACCCACATGCGAAAGTCCTTTGAGCAGAACTTCCCTAGCACCTAAAAGTCAGATGGTGGTTGTGCTCTTGGAAAGTACAGTGCAGGGGACTCTGGCAACCCTATACTTGGGACTTGGGAAATACCAAGCACCAAGCTTGCAAAACAGTTTGTGCTGAAAGCCGACTAGGTCCTGGGCTTTGCCAAAGTTGGCCAGTGGGCCAGAGTCTTCCTGATCCTGCCATAAAGATCAAAGCCAGCAGGTAGATTACAAATCTACTGGGAGCTCATAGAGCTGTTTCAAGATTGGAGTAATCTGCTTAAGGATAGGGGAACCTGCCTATTTCTGGTTTCTGTCACTTTGTCATATGTTTACCTAGAACTCCATTTCCACATTAATCTGTGCAGTGACACCATTAGGTCTGGAATACAGAGAACATAATAGTCCAGGAATTGTGGATTAGGTCAGTTGGTATTGGAAATCACACACACGCACACATACACAAAACCACATGCAGCATCCCTAAGTATGCTTTAGGGAGAAAAAAAATGGGTGGCCACACTATTACCTTCAACCTAAATTAGGAATGTTGATGTGATGAGACAGTAAGTCAAAATGGCTACGGCTTCCTCAAATAAACAAGTCACATCTGTTCTTCACTTCCCCAAACATATGTTGCTTATGAAACATGAGGTATCCAAGTCACTCTGCATTGTTCTTCCATCTGTAAGCCTTATTCTGTTGATCCTGTATAGTGCTGATGATGGATTTAACAAAGGGCACTTTTGCACATTAATCTGAATTTTTACCAATTGAACACTCCTTTTCAGTAGAAACGAAAGTGTTTTTGCAGATAAATGATTGTCAAGAATATTAGGATCACTTAGATCTTAGTACTTGTGTGCACTGTCCTGTCAACAGCAAATGTATATTGAGAGTTGCCAGACGTGATGTGCTTTGCAGTAAAGATAAGGGCTTTTCAATATGACAGAGCATGAATTTTTCTCATTTGAATGACAGGATTTTTCTTCTGCAGTTATCTGCCAATGTATGTTCAAATTGGCCCATGAATCATTCCATAGTCACCCAAATTATTCTAATCCATGTTGGAATAAAGTATTGTCTAAACCTGCTAGATTATGTTTGCACATAGTCATGACACATGACACATTTCAAACATGACACATTGTTATTGGTTTTATACAATGTTGCATATTCTCTGTGTTGCTTACTGAGAGACATTTCCTTTTGGAAGAGGCCACGAAATCCAAACAAGAATGAACCAATATGGTCATCACTGAAAACTTCTCTCTCTCTCTCTCTCTCTCTCTCTCTCTCTCTCTCTCTCTCTCTCTCTCTCTGTGTGTGTGTGTGTGTGTCTGTCTGTCTGTCTGTATGTATGTATGTATGTATGTATGTATGTATGTAAAACCTCAAATATCTATCTAGCCCCTGTTTTCCATATGCCTCTGGGATACCATGGTCCGTTCATGACAAAGGGGTGAAGGCAATTTCTCCCCCTACTGACTCACTCCCAAACTACTCTATAACAAAAACCAGATCAGGAATGCTGGGTCCATGATGTACTGCAATGGACACATGATAGTCATGGCATGGCAGCCATGAAATCCAGAGTTGACCTAGAAAAGCAGGCATGCTTTGAAGGCTGAAATCCCATAATACCAATGGCTGAGGTCACTCAAACACCATCACAGATATCACTTCTGCCAGCACAGCCAGGGAATAATTTTACCTGCAGTGAGTGTGGCACAGCAGCACAATTCTTGTTATGTTTCTCTGACTCAAAGTAAAGAATCTTGAAATTGGCTCCCAAGTGTATTTGTTTCTTAGACAAAGAAATGGAATTCCCATGGTAAACTATGAATAACAATTAACATTTCTCCTAGCCCTCCAACTTAGGTTCATCCTTTTTTTTTTTTTTAAAAAAAAGACAATTTATTAAATTTTCCAATTAAACACATTTAAACAAAAATAAAACAAACAACCACAAACACAACAACACATAATAAACATAAAAAACACAGAATTTTTCTTCTAAGCATTTTATCAATTATTACAATTTTCTTTGCTCTGCTGAGCTTTGACTTCCCTCCCTCCCCCCAATCGTTTTTTTTATCCATTTCTATCTCACAGTTTCTTTATTCCTTATCTAAAGTCAATTCGTAGGATTTATTTCAGTCCTGCAAGTGTCTTTAAACTTCTACAGTTCTTCTCCATATAGTGCACAAATTTACTCCAATCCTTTTGGAACTTTGACTCTCCCTGGTTTCGGATCCTGCTAGTCAGTCTTGCTAATTCTGCATAGTCCATCATTTTTGTCTGCCACTCTTCAATCATCGGTAACTCCTGAGTTTTCCATTTTGGGGCTAACAAAGTCCTAGCCGCGGTTGTCGCATACATAAATAATACTTAATCTTCTTTCACTATCTCCTGTCCTATAAGTCTTAATAGAAAAGCTTCCGTTTTTTGGGGGAAAGTGTATTTAAGAATCTTTTTCAATTCCAACTTAGGTTCATCCTAGGTGGGCAGTGATGGGTCAGTTCAGGACCCCACTGAAAGCAGAAGAGTTGGTATAGACAGGTCTCTGGCACACCAGACAACTTTCTAAAGGGATTTGTTGTCTTGAACATGGTACTAGAGTCTCTTAGAAGGCACTCCTGAATAGGCAAATTCAATTGATCACCCAACATACAATTATCCTGAATGTAATAGTGACTTGTATTTCAGTTTTCTGTCATATTGGAGTCAGTATGCCCCTGAAAGCCAGGTGCTGGGAATCACAAGCAGAAAGAGAGCATGGTTGCACTGTTACCTTTCTGTAGGCATCTGGTTGGCCTCCGTGAGGACAGGATGCTGAACTCAATGGGCCTTTGGCCTGATTCAGCAAAGCGGCTAGATGAAACAAGTGCAAATTTGGGCCATGAGATGAGAAAAATCACTAGTCACCCCCCTCCAACACCACACCTCTCTCTGGCAGAGAAAATGAGACCTATATGGAAAGTAACTGTTGTCTGCCAAATTGGTAATGAGTCACTAAGGAGAAGTTGACCAATTAATACAGGTCACACAGTACGATTGCTTTATGCATTGCAAGACCTGACACTCCGAATTGGATCTATGAGGTGCCTTGGCAGGCTATCTGGTAAAGCAGCCCAACAGGAACCTATCCTCCAGGGATGCCAGCAGGTGCTAAGTGTATGTTAAGCTTCTCTCAGCTGGAAACTCTTTCAAGGTTAAAAATGATTGTCATGCATATCCAATATATATGGCTGAGCTGTTCGACTAGAAGCACTGGAGGAATAAAGATTGCTTTTATCCATTTGGGTACATCATGAATAGTGAAATGAGCTTGCCTCTCTCTTTCAAGGAAGGAAAAGATCTATCTAGAGCAATTAGACTCTATTGACAGCCGCTTTTGCAGAGGCAAGAGAGTTGCAGGACTTATTTCCACAGTAGTCACATTGCTGAATTGGTAAACTGTACACAAGTCTTCTTGCCTTAAATTCCATGTTAGGGAGGCTGAGAAATAGTGACTTGACGGCAGGGGAGAGGAGCCTCAAACCCAGGGATTGTATGTGGCTGTCCAGACCTCTCCATTCTGCCCATGCTTCCCCTCAGACCACACTCCTCACTGCCTCTGCTACATGCCCTTTTGCCTGGCTAGAATTTGCCCTTATTTGTCTGGAGGGAGGTATGCATGTGTTTGCATGATTCTGATGTTTTGCATGATTCAAATGTTGACTACTCTATAAAGGTATGTGTTGTCCTACCTACTCTTACCTTTGGCCACGCCCACCATTGGCATGTGGCCTTCAGAAAGTCACATGCAGAAGAATGCCTCCCTTGGGCTGAAAATGGTTCCCCACCCACTGCTTGCTTTATTTTATTATTATTTTGTTCCTCACTATAAAAGTGTCTCAAAGTCACTTTACAGTGACCAGGAGTGTCTTCCATCGCCAGCTGCTTTGTTAACTATGGTTAGGGAGGAAAACCGTGGCTACACCAGGGATGGACAGGGCCAGGGATGCGCCAGGCTGGGATAGGGGGAAACCAAATATCCAATCAAATAGGATCCTGATAGTCTCAGGTTTACAGGAAGGCAAAATCTAGCACCTTCCCTTCTTGCCAGATGGTATTAATCCATGAAACCACTGTCTGGTGGATTTATGCAAAGCTCAGACTTTGTGTTTCAACTGCCTCACAATTAAAGAGGCAGAGGGGTCTTGGTAAACATATTGTCAGAACTGCCCTGCATTTTCCAGGACTGCCATGGAAACAATTAAGCTATCACAGCTTCTTCCTTCGCCATGGGGAGTCTAGATTTAAGCTGTTTTTAAAGGGACAGTGGGCTTGCAGCTAGCTTCTAGTTTTAGCAAAGATGCAATTTTGACCCCTTTAAGAGTGGGGAAGCACCATTCACTATTCACTTTGTTTGGCTAAATGCCTTCCCATTGTGATAACTGCACCCACTCCCCCCCATACACCTTTCCCCAGACCATCCTCCGCCTCTTTCCTTTGCTCCCTCCCCCATCACCAATTCTGATCTTCTTTCCCCCCTTTCCAAAAAATGTCCTTATCCCGTCTCCCCCACCACTTCCATTTCTCCCTCCCTTGGGCTGCCTCCTTCCTTTTCTCTTTCCCCAAGACGCCTCTTCTCCCCAGTTTCTCCTTTCCTTCCCTTTCTCTCACCTTTCCTTCCTTCCTGTTCTCATTCCCCCAGCCCTCCTTCCTTTTCTTCCTCACTCACTTCCTCTTTCTTATCTCTCCATTTCTTTACTCTTCTCCTCTCTCATTTCTCCTTTCTTTATTCCACTCTTCTTCATTTCCTACTTCCCGTCATCTTCACTTTCACTCTCTCTGTCTCTCTCTCTCCCATTCTCCCTTTCCTGTTTTTTCTTTCTTCTCTTTCTCATCTTCCCCTTTTCTCCTTCCTTTGTTCTTTCCCGCCTTTCCTGATTTTCTCTTCCATTATTAATTACAGTAACTGTTTTCTGTTAAATTACATTTCATAGGCAAGACAAAATCTATCACTATCTATCTATAGTTAAAGAGTTAATTGGGAGATCTTATACATTTCCTAATGAGCGCAGAGGATGTAACCCTATGGACACTTCCGCAAGAGCAAAGGCCCTGGAATCCAACTGAGACATCCTACAACAAGGCTCAGAGACTATGAGGGCCAACCCACAAAGGTCACTCATCTGGAACTTGGGGCGTCTAGAGCTTGCTCCAAGGTAACTGGATGAAGACTGTGGAGTCTTACTCTGCAGTCCTAATGATTTTTACTCAGAAGTAAGTCCCACTGAGTTCAATAGGATTTACTCACTAGTAAGTTCCTGATCACACTCACAGTTTCTGTTGTTGTCATTGTTATTCCCCACATTTTTCCATGACAGGGAAAGCTAAAACTTTTTTTCCATTTCATTTATCTGTTGAAGATGTTGTACATAATCCCTTCCATCACACATTATTTTCTTCATAACAATCCTGTGAGGTAGGATAGACTGAGAGGTTGTAATAAGCTCAAGGCAACAGATGTCTATGTCTATATGACGTATTGTATATGTATGTGATATGATCATCAAATGTAGAAGAAGCTTCCTGATGTAGAATAGTACATCCCTATTTTCATTTGAGGAACATTGGAGGGCATGAAAGGGTCTTGGTGATTAACATTTTGGATTCTGAGCTGGGATAACTCAGTTGTTCTAAATCTCAGGGTTGTATGTTCGAGGCCAATATTGGGCAAAAGATTCCTGCATTGCAGGGGATTGGACTAGATGACCCTCATGGTCCCTTCCAACTTTACAGTTCTATGATTTTATGATACTGTTAGGAACTGGGCAAGCAAATGATTGTTTCCATATTTTAGTTGCCTGCTCAGACCTTTTGAAAAATCACTTAGAAACAAAACAAGGGGTAAGAATAGCTCAGCAGCTCCATAAAAGAAGATCCCCACAATTCATTTCTTACGCTTGCATGCGTGGAGGTGGGGGAAATAGTTTTTCATGCCAAAATATTCAACTTGGGTTAGCTTCATTAAAGTGAAATGAGATCCATTTCATTAAAGTGACAGGCTGAAACGAATCCAATCTTTCTTGATACAGTGTTTTATAGACTAAAGTGTCGGATATCTCTGAACATTTTTTTTAAAAAAATGCAAAGGTTTAGCTGCAAATCATAAAAGAATGGACTTAAGCATTCAAATGCAGACTGAGTGTCTTTGAGCGTATTACTGTTATGCCAGCATAGTCCCAGCAACTAAACATAAAATAGAGGCATATAGTCCATTAAGGAGGGGTGGGGAACATGGACTACAACTTCCAGCATTCCTGATAATTAGCTATGCTAATTATCCAACCATTTTTGGAGTCCAACAACACCTGGAAGGCCACAGATTCTCCATCCCTGCCCTTATGGCTCGAGACTAGGTTATTTGAACAGCCACCTTCTTCCACCCAGTGACTGTAGTCAGCCTTGGGAGTCCCTACTCTGCAAGGGGAGGTGTAGCTGGTAGGGATACTAGCCAGGGCATTTTCAGTTGCAATGATTACTGAATGAGTACTGTAGCACACTTTGTACAAAGCTGCCCTTGTATCTGGTCTGCAAGCTGCAACAAGCAAAGAAAGCAGCAGCTAGTAACAGGAGGATGTTACAGGCAACACATTATTCTTTACCAAGAGAGCTTCAGTGGTTGCTGGTGCAGAGCTAATTTCAAGGTTCTTCACAAAACCTTGAGGACTGCCTGATCCATTATGTTCCACCTCAAATACTGTGGGTTCCTGGATCCATCTCAACATGCCTCCTTAATGGCACAATATGACTCAGAACATGACAGTCTGTCCTGTATCACCTCACTGCTTTTGGGTACATATAGAGCCAATACAGAGCATTAGAACTCATTAAAGTCCTAGGTGGAAGAAAGAGGTCTACTCCTGCAATTGAAAGGACACCAGACTTGGCCCCAGCCCCCAGATTGGCCAGAGATGAGGAACAACAACCGAAAAGGCCCCCTCCTCAAGCATTACCCACTCGACCTCTGAAGCTGATTAGACCCAGAAAAAGGTTCAGGAAATAACTTAATACTTGCACAGCATCATGAGCAAAAAGATGGTCCATAAAGTGTGCAGTTGCCAAGCCAGCCAGAACCTTAACGGTCAAAAGCAGTGTCTTTGAATTGTTCTAGGAAACAGACTAGTTTGAAAACAGCAGAAAATAACTCTGGCACATTTCACGGGAAATATCAACGCTCCATTTTTCCTTCCAAGGTAAGGCAAAAAAAATGCCTTCTTAAGCTCTCTTCCTAATTAAAAACCCCTCGGCTGTTTGTCATTTAAAAAAGTATAAGACAAAGGAAGCTAGAGTGTAGACTACAAAAGGAGTACAAGATATACTAGAAGAAGTGCCTAGCCAGCTGCTGTTGGAATTAAAAGCTCTTCCGTAATTGAAGAGTGTCAGCTGACATGACTTTACAACAGTACAAAGGAAAGGCGGGGGGGGGGGGGGCAGACAAAGGAAGGAGATCTTCATTAACAAAACATTCTCATAAATGGGACCTCCAAAACAAAAGTGCTTTAGAGGACTGGCATTTTCCATTACAAAGGTAAGAAAGTTCAGCATGGAACTTTTCTTTCTTCTTTCTTCTTAAAACTTTTCAGCATACAATACAATTTTTTTAAAAAGGAATCTGCAGGCAGAGACCATTGTGAGTGTCCAATTGATGTGCAACCACTGACACACAGGTCCTTTTGGACATGGAAGAGGACAGAACAGGGGAGGAACAGGGTGGGGTGGGCTTATGTGAGCTTCGCTGATGTGTGCAGGGGCCAGGAACAGAACTCCCATGCACAATGGTCATCGCATGTACCGATAAATAAAAACAAACAAAAATAAAAGAGAAAAGAGAAAAAAAGTTGCAAAAATACACTTGGAAGCTTCCCTTTCTTCTCCCAACCTCCCACCCTTGGATATTTCCTTCCCCACTTCTCATACAGGGCCTTCAACAATCATCCATCACCTCCTGTGTAAACCCTCCTTAACCCAGAATAGAGGACATCAACAAAACAAAAACAAGAGTAATGTGGATATAAGAAGAAAGAAAAAGAGAAAACACAGGAATGAAGATCATGAAGAATAAAAAGAGAAAGAAAATAGAAAGAAATTAAGACTTCTGATTACCCATCTGTCAATTATGTATATAAAGATTATTCAAAATATTCCAGAATGGTATCCGGCTGTAGGTTCCTTCTACATAGCTGAGGATGCAATCATTTATTTATTTTAAATGTTTATTAGCTGCATTTCTGGACCTTGTCTACCCAAGGCAGTAAACACACGAAAGACAACAATACATTAAAAGATACAAGTTTAAAACCACAGAATCCCCCCACTGTCAGTTTGAAGTGTAACAAATTTTGCTACATGAGTGTCCAAACCAAGTATTTCAGCCATAAATCTGAACTGCATAATAATTTCATGTATTCATTCATTTGTACTATGTCCTTTGTTCAAAGAGCATTGAACAGCAATCCCTTTAATTGGGTTGGGGGTGTTGGTGGATCAGGCGGAAGAGTTCTTCTACCAAGCTCTCTTGGTTAAGCTGGCCTCCTGTTGGCTACTGCTGAAGCAGTGATGCAAAAGTCACTTTGCCAGTGGTCTGCTCCTTCCACCCTGTGAATACATTGCCGGGATTGCTGTTGGTGTGACGCCTGTCAATGGTAACATATGAAAGGCCCTGAAATGGGACATTATGAAGATGGAAAAGGGTTGAGCCAACCCATGATTCATTGCATTCCAGGCTAGCCTCAATATCATTGTGTTGAGGTTGATGGCTGTACCATCTATACACTGGTACAGCAATATTACTGCCCCCCTGCCACCATGTGCAGGGTTGCAGATGCAGCAGTGGTCCCACCACTACATAAAACTCTGCTGGCACTGTTGGTGGGTGGGAGGTTAGGATTGCAGCCTTAGGTGGCTTGCAACAAGGATGACAAAATAATACAAAAATATTCTGAACATATAAAAATGTAATTCAAAATTTAAAACAAAACATTGTTTTAAAGGAACAGTTCGATAAACTGGATGCAACTTCAACAAAGACCCTTTCTCTGGTAGAAAAAGCTACATTCAAAAGAAAATGTAGAGGAGAAGACCCTCTGAAGGCCCTTCTAACTCCCCACCCACCTATCCCTTTTACAGGCTTCATCCTGTAAAAATGAGGGAAATAAGGGTATGATTTACAATAGGACTTTTAATAAGTTCTGCCAGCTTACAGTAGCTGGGCTTTTTAGACTATATTTAAGAAGCTAGGAACTACTACATAAAATTATAAACTACCAGTAGTCATTGATTTGCAAGGCATCTTACTTTTTTGGTTTAGTAGCAAACCAGGCTTGTAAGTGTAAGATGATTTTCAGTTAAGACACAACATAAAGGTAAAGGACCCCTGACCATTAGGTCCAGTCGTGACCGACTCTGGGGTTGCGCGCTCATCTCACATTATTGACCGAGGGAGCCGGCGTATAGCTTCCAGGTCATGTGGCCAGCATGACAAAGCCGCTTCTGGCAAACCAGAGCAGCACATGGAAACGCCGTTTACCTTCCCGCTGTAGCGGTTCCTATTTATCTACTTGCATTTTGACGTGCTTTCGAACTGCTAGGTTGGCAGGAGCTGGGACCAAGCAACGGGAGCTCACCCTGTCACAGGGATTCGAACCGCTGACCTTCTGATCAGCAAGCCCTAGGCTCAGTGGTTTAACCACAGCGCCACCTGGGTCCCTATCAAGACACAACATAGAATTCAGTTAAAGCATTTTTAAAAGTGTCGTCTTATCCCTTTGAATATATATTCTGTTTCAGCTTACCATTTGGATGAAACAATGTCGAGCTACTGCTGGTAATCATTATATAAGTAATAATAAGAAAGGTTTGATTCATTTACCCAACCTAAATAAAATAAACAGAAACTGATACCTACCAACCTGCTTTTTAACTCATTGGCTGCAAGCAACACACATTTTAAAATTCACCACAATACCCCCACTCAAGCAAAATCATGCCTGTAGCAGTGTGGGGAATGGGTGACTTGCACCTATCCATTGTCACCATCATTGCTGGTAAGCCTGCTGGTGCTGAAGGGAGATAGCACTCATGGTGCTTTGGCAGCTGCCTCCAACCAGCCTCCCAAGGGGAGTGTACACTACAAAAGTCCAGTGTGACCAGAAAGCATACTAGTTCATATTAGGAATGGCTCAGGCTTTAAAAGGGATTGAAGTTGAAGATGATTTAGATACAGTTGGGTGGTGAAGAAGGGGTAAGATCATTGCTCATCATTCACATTGTGGAGTGTCATTTAGAACGGACTTAAAGCAGCTCTTCAAATCTCTGTTGAGCAGGTGGACACTATTTTAGATTTCCCATTCATAGGGGCATTTTGATGGTTATTTCCTCTTTCTGCTCCTTGAGTGCACCATAAACCAGTTCTCGGTGTTACAAATTATGTGTGTGCAGACGTTTTATACGCAATTGGTGATGCTGTGGTTGTATGCATATAGGGTGTGATCACAGCGTTGGGTGAGCATATACAGCCATACCTCGTGTTGTGTTAAGTTCATGTTGCATCTTTTCAGCTTGTGAACACTGCAAACCCGGAAGGGTATACTTCCAGGTTTTGCCGTGTGTGAATTCACAGAAGTGTTCTGCGCGCTTCACACATGCACAGAGGTGCTCTATCGTGCTCTGCGCTTGCACAGAAGTGTCACTCCAGTTGCAGACTTTTGGGGGTGCAAACAGCACCCCAGAACGGATTGTGACCACAACTAGAGTTACCATTGTAGATAAGGAGGAAGCCCAATGGGTAGAGACCACTGATCCATAAAATGAAAGCAATAAACAATGTACCACAGTCACTCAATCAATCAGTAGCTGAACTGGGTTCCACACAGTCACAAAAACAAAACAAAAAAGCCACAAAAACAAAAATGCAAAATAAATGGCAAAAACAGACAGACATCAGCGTAACACTCAAAACGGAAGTGCAACACTCAAAATGGAAGCATGGCACTCAAAATGGAAGTATGGCACTCAAAATAGAAGTGTGGTACTCGAATCGGAAGCAAAGCACTAAAAATGGAGCATGCTCGACTTCCAAAAAAGGTTCACAAAAAAGGTTCACCGGAACACTTACCGGGTTTGCAGTGTTTGGGTTCCAAGGTGTTTGAGAACCAAAATACCACTGTACATGTAAATCAAATGCAGATAAAACTTCTCTATTCCATCAGGTGGTGGAGAGAATTGCTGAATTCTTTCTAAGCTGTCAGCTGCTGCAAATTGAGATGTCTTCCTTGTAGACCTTTTGTGAAGTTTAGCTTCTTTTATCATGATTCATGTTATCATATATATTTTCTCATGTTTGAGATATCGAGGGGTTCTCTGGAGCCAATTGTCAGAATAAAATGTGCATAACTTGATATAAATGGCTCAAGCTTTGAAAGGGTCCATATCCCTTCCTCAAGGCCATCACAGGCTACTGTACAATATGGGCTCTAATACTTAATGACTATTTAGAAAAGATCATGAAATAGATTCAATTCATTCTCCCTACCCCCCTTTAATGAATACCGCGTAGAAATAAAGCTTCATTTAGTAAACATCAAGCAACATGCCATTAAAAAGGATTCACAGTTTAAAATCAATACCTGCATTACAGGTCAGATGAATGTGTTCTCTCTCAGCTTCATTCTCTCCCTCCACTCAACCTTCTGATAACTTGCATTAATCCCATGCCCTTTGGTGGAGCTTTACTGTGAAAAGCTGATGTAATATTTATTGATTTACAAGCAACTCTGCCTTTACATTGTTTTCACTCATTCCCAGTTTTTCCATATTCTCTTTTCACTTGAATGCCTGAAACAAATCACTGAAAAATCCATGCAAGGAAGCCTCTCTGGGAACTAATCTTGTTTTCACAGGTTGAAGTTGCTGCCGGGAGACAACTCTGGCACCAATAGAACAGTAAGAATTAGTGAATGACTTTGGGTCAATATTTGGCAGGGGCACATTCTGCAAACCCCCCCCCCCAACTCACTCCCCATTTCTGTCAATATTTGGAATCTGAAATTACAGAACAAAAGGTCCGGACCTTCGGCTGCTAAATCAATAGAACTTCAATTAATTCAATGGGGCTGCAGCAATTTATGCAGGCTGATGGCTTGGCCTTATATTATTGTTCATTTTCGTTATCAAATTTGATTCAGGTTCCCGTTCTTTTGAGCACAATAAACAGAGCAGGTCATCGGCTGCATTGATCTAAGGTTAAGCTCTTTCATTAAATATTCCATTCATGCTGCTTGATTAAAAAATGCTCCAGCTTTGAATTCAGTGAAGGAAATGAACTTAGTTGCAGAGATTAAACTTTTGAGGGCTGCTTTTGTGAATGGGCATATGTTGGGGAACAAAATAAAGTTGTATTTATTAGGAAAAGGGAAAGATTTTTCCAGTGATCACTTGAAGGAGCCACTGTGGAAAATTCAAGAAGGTTCCCCCCTCTGCCAAATATAACAACCGAGAAGGGACAACTCTTCAGATATTTGGGGCTTAAGTTGTTTAGGGCTTTAAACACTAACGTGAGCACCTTAACTTGGGCTCAGAAAAAGAAAAGGTGCAGTGCAGCTGTTTAGAACAGGGGTCATGTGAGTTATAAACTGAAGCTCTGCCAATAATCTGGCTGCCAAATTTTGGACCAGTTGCTACCTAGCATGCAGGGCTGAATGTCTTACTACAGGGATGTTGCCCATACTGACTGGGGCTGATGGGAGCTTTAGTTTGAAACATTTGGAGAGCAATATGTTGGCTACCCCTATCCTACAACATCCACACACATCATTTGCTCTTTCAAAATCATTGCATGTTTCAATGTACAAACACCGTTCATCATTATCCATAATAGTGCCCCCTTTCAATGGTTGACTAACCACAGACAGTTGAATTATATCACTTTTGTCAGTTTGAACAATATGAAGAGAAAGCTGGTGGAGAGGAAATGCTCAAATGGAAGCATTTTTGATGTGACAGACAACAATAAATGTTGCTTTCCACATTGTAGCTTTTCATATGGCCATATGGCCAGACAGCTTTCCCTGGAGAATTCTCTCTCTCTCATACAGAAAAATGAAATAAGGTAGGAAGCTGTTGGAAAAACTAGGAAATATAAACATCACAGATGGCACAGGTGATAGTACTGAGATAAGAAAAAATAGACTAAAACATCAGCCCCCCCCCACTACTTTTAATTGGCAGCGCTGATATTAGATGCTGGGAAAAGCTCTAGTTTCAAGCGCTCTACATCTGCAATCATTTTCATGTTTGCATTCACTTGTGGTCCGAATGGGAAAGCTGTGAACATTCTAGTGGTATTCGACTACTGGCTGGTTGGGGCTGATCGGGAAGCAGACTCCCACAACATTTGCATAGCCGCAGGTTACCCCTATCTGTCCCTGGGCAAATCTGCTCTTGCTTTGCTTTCGTATTTGTATAAATAAAGTTCTAGTTACAGGTAGGTAGCCGTGTTGGTCTGAGTCGAAACAAAATAAAAAAATTCCTTCAGTAGCACCTTAAAGACCAACTAAGTTTTTATTTTGGTATGAGCTTTCGTGTGCATGCACACTTCATCAGATACACTGAAACAGAAGTCACCAGACCCTTATGTATATTCAGAGGGTGGGGGGGTGAGGTGATGGGAATGGGTGATGTGCTGATAGGAGTGGTAAACCTGTTGATGACTGTTAATGACTGTTAATGACTGCAGTTGGTCCTGCGGGGGGGGGGGAAGCAAGGGTTGAGGTGCTAAGGAAAGCTTGATCATGTATAATGAGATAAGAATCCTATGTCTCTGTTCATTCCAGGTGGCTCCATGGTTTTAAGCTTGCTAATGAGTTGCAATTCAGCAACTTCTCTTTCCAGTCTGTTTCTGAAATTTTTCTGTAATAAAACAGCTGCTTTGAGATCTTGTATAGAATGTCCTGGGAGATTGAAGTGTTCTCCTACTGGTTTCTCTGTCTTGTGATTCCTGATGTCAGATTTATGTCCATTTATCCTTTGGCGTAGGGTTTGGGTGGCTGTCTGTAGGCAATAAAAGGTCTTCCTCCCAGAGCTTGAGAAAGAGAGCTGTCATTGTCCAGGAGAGGTTGTAGATCTCTGATGATGCGTTGTACTGTTTTAACTTGGGAGCTGTATGTGATAACTAGTGGTGTTCTGTTATTTTCTTTTTTGGGTCTGTCTTGCAGCAGGTTCTCTCTAGGTATCAGTCTGGCCCTGTTGATCTGTTGTTTAACTTCATCAGGTGGATATTTTAGTTCTAAAAAGGTTTGCTGTAGATCTCTTAGGTGAGATTCTCTGTCTGTAGAGTTGGAACAGATGCGGTTGCCACCCAATCTTAAACAATTCCTCACCCACAATCAAGCGGACACGGAGCAATGGATTCAAACTACAAGAAAGAAGATTCCACCTAAACATTAGGAAGAACTTCCTGACAGTAAGAGCTGTTCGGCAGTGGAATTTGCTACCAAGGAGTGTGGTGGAGTCTCCTTCTTTGGAGGTCTTTAAGCAGAGGCTTGACAGGCATATGTCAAGAATGCTTTGATGGTGTTTCCTGCTTGGCAGGGGGTTGGACTGGATGGCCCTTGTGGTCTCTTCCAACTCTGATTCTATGATTCTATACAACCACCAGACTTAACATGGACACTGGTACCAGAGCCTGCAATAAACCCAGATGCCAACTTTGCTGCCACATACACCCGGACAACACCATTACTGGCCCCAACAACATCCAACATACCATCTCAGGACTATTTAATTGCTCATCTTCTAACATTGTGTATGCCATCAAATGCCAACAGTGCTCTTCAGCTCTCTATATTGGACAAACAGGCCAAACCCTACGCCGAAAGCTCATACCAAAATAAAAACTTAGTTGGTCTTTAAGGTGCTACTGAAGGAATTTTTTTATAAATAAAGTGTTAGGAAAGTCACTAAAATAACACTGATGGAGTCCAGGAAGGAAATAAAATCCTGATAACACTTTACTGGGAACACCAAACAAAACCCGGTGTATAATCTGCAGAGAAAGGAACACAGTGGCTTTGTCTTTCTTACTTCAGGCCTTGTGCATAGCAGGTAGATACTGAACCAAACTTACAGAAGAAAAACTACTGCAGAATTACACAGCCAATCAGAGCATATGTTACCTCAGTGGAGCCCATGCCACTCCCCCACCAGCACTGGATTTAGAGTGGTATTGCGGTTCCCCTGCAAAGGGTGCTGAGCCGAGGGGGTGCAAAATAATGATAAGGATAATATAAAACCTTTTCTGAGAAGGTCCAGAAAAAAGCAACTCTTAGTGTACCTTCAGGTGACTTTTCTATCTTCTTCTCATGACTGAATCGTGCTACTTGGTCTCTGTTCCAAAAATGACTACCCAGTTTTATGAGCTGGACTATGCATGTGCAGCCCTAACTGCTTGGTTGGGTTATTTATTTATTTGTTTTATTACAGTGATGTATGTAGTACATTTATATCCCATCTATCTTCCAGTGAGCTCATGGTGGTGTTCATGGTTCACTTCCTCTTTGTTTTATCTTCATAAGGTAGCAACAGTTCACATATCACCTCTCTGTCAGCCCAATTTCTCACTGAGCAAAGAAGTTTTCTGTATTTGCACGACCTCTAGCTAAATAGACTCCTATCCATTCACAGGTCCTTCAGTCATAGCTCATCTGCAGCATACAGATTTGAAGGAAAAGAGGTGGAAGAATGTCCTGAATTCATTAACGAAACTTGTTTGTCATAAAAACCACTTCATCACCATCATTTTTAAAATTTGTTTTGCTATTTGCTGTAAATCTCTGGAATTAAAGTGTCTTAACCTCATTGTGTTTGTTCATCAATCATAAAAAATTCTTTCCCCATAATTTAGGCTTTGATTGCAATCAACTGTTCAGTGCTTCATGGGCAAAGGGGAAAAAAAGAATGAGAAACAACCATCTGCACTATACAGCTAAAGGAGTATCATGCTAGTTTAGGAAGGCATGACTTCCCCCAAAGAATCCTAGTAAGTGTAGTTTGCTAAGTGTGCCAAGGGTTGCTTGGAGACTCCTATTCCCCTCACAGAGCTACAATTCCGAGTGTTCCCAGGGAAGAGGGGTTGTCTATTAAACAATTCTGGGGGTAAATGTAATCAATTAATTATTCTTTGCGGATTGAAAGCAGCAACAGAAAACACTGGCAGTGATGTCATGGGAGGAAGTCACTGGTGATGTCATGGTGGCATTTCCCAGTGATGTCACAGACAGGCCCTGTAATGAAGGTCAACTGGGAGAGGGGAGAGTGTCTATACTATCATTTTCAGACAGTTCATGCTGGTTCTGAAGCTTGAAAGATACATGCAGTCTTCTTAACATTTTTAAAAATAAATATATATATTAAAGGCATTCTCACCCACCTGAAGATTCAAGCCCTCCATTTGCCACTGGGGGTGGGGTGGGGTGGGGTGGGGCAGACAGACATGGAGACTTCAGGCCAGACATGAAGGTCTGGCAACCCTAAATAGGATGGATGATTTTCAGAGCTTTATCATGCAGAGCTCCAAATTCTCTCCATCAGGAAAAGGGAATAGCTTTCCATTTTTCATAATACGTTGCCTAGCAGCCTTGAGTCAATGATGACAGGTGACATAGAAGTCCTTTAAATAAAGGAATGCCTTCCTTCCTGCTTTCCTTCCTTCCTTCCTTCCTTCCTTCCTTCCTTCGGTCTGTCATCATTTCTTTCTTGGCAAGACTGACCTCCTATTATACTCAAAATAAGCAGGTTTGCAATATAATACCAGTTATAGTGAGGTGAATCAAACATATCTGAGAACGAATGAATGAACGGTAATGAGAGATTCCCTCCTGGCATCATTTCTGGGATTAGTAATTTGCAAAATTGTGGCAGTGTGAGGGAACAGCATGGGAAAGCCATTTCCTCCCTCCTTTGTCCAGTCTAAATGCAAATCTGAACTTTCTTGGCAGTTCATTTACATATTAATGTCTCTCCTATTCCACTCCAGAGATCTCTTTAGATTTTCTAAATTAAAGTAGGTGGGCTGATGGAAAAGGGGGTCATTCTGTTCCACCAGCTACATCAACCTGAGACACCTATCACGGGGAAGACCAGTAATATGAGGGGGTGGGAGATGTATCTGATCAATGCCCCCCTCTTCCCCTACCTGCCTCTGTTCAACCTGTTTGGGGAAAGGTTAGGGGTGAAAGGACAGAGAGAATGGAGGTGACCCCAGGGCTAGGAATAAATTTTGTAACTGCACTGAAACACAAACACAATAATGTTTGGAAAGGGTAAGGGTGCACACTGGTCTAATTAGCATTTCTTCCTTGTAGCTTGCAAAATGTCAGCTACCAGTTGGTGGAAAATAAAGATGTAATGTGAGCAGTAATGAATTAAATTGTGGCTATTTGCATTGGAATGCTAAGATAATGATCTGAAATTACTATTGTAAATATTCCCCCTGACAGTTCTAAATTGGACTTAGAGCTAATAGTACTTTGAATGAACTTTCAGCCACAAAAATCACTTTTAATGGTTTATTCTCTGTTTTGGTGATGACACTGGCTTTCTAAAAGATAATACACCTCTAGGTTTGTTCAAGCAATTTGGTAATTGTCACATAGATCAATAAAGTTTAATGAACAACCACGGGGGGCTGTTTGGCTCATTCACCAAGTTAGAGTGAAACAAACTTGATTATTACCCATCGTCCAAATGCTCGATTAGCCTATAACACAGACCATAAGTACTGCTGAGGGTGTCTCCCCACCCTTCCTGTCTGCTTTAGACAGCATCAAAAGGCAAATATTTTCAGAACCATTGAACACTTAGATACACTTTTCTTATGTTAGCTGTGATTTACAGCTCACTGTTAGCATAAGAAATTGGATGAGAAAATTTATTTCCCTTTGTCTACAGACTAGAAGTCTTGTCACAGTGAGGCTACAAAGCAATCTGCAGAATCACCAGATACCTTGAGAAATTCCTCTTGCCTGAGTAGCTCATCAGAATCAGTCTAATATGCTAAACTACTACCACTACTACTGATGGTGTAATATTATTCATGGTATTTTCTTTTACACCATGAAGCCTAACTGCATTTTACAGAACACAGAAACATACACACACACACACACACAGAGAGAGAGAGAGAGAGAGAGAGAGAGAGAGAGAGAGAGAGAGAGAGAGAGAGCGAGCACAATTATCTTAAGAGCATAATAAGAGCCTCCTGGATCAGACCAATGGTCCATCTAGTCCAGGGGTCCCCAGACTACGGCCCCTGGGCCGGATGCGGCCCAATTAGCCTCCCAATCCGGCCCGCGACGACCCCCGCCGCCCACTGCTGCCGCCTGCTCTTACGGCGCACGGCGCGGCGGCGATCTTCAAAATCGGAAAAAAACGCCGAAAATCCTTTGTGCGCATGCGTATGGGCCTCTCCCGACCCAGAAGAGGTCATTTCCGGTGCACTTCCGGGTCGGGGGAGGCCCATACGCATGCGCACAAGCGATTTTCGGTGATTTTTTTACGACCGTGTGCGTGTGCGCATGCACACGGGTGCGCACTCCCCCGCCCTCTGGCCCGCTGCGTGCGCAATCCCCTGCCCTCCAGCCCGAAGCCCGGTAATTCTGGGGACCCCTGATCTAGTCCAAAAGCCTGTTCTCACAGTGGCCAGCCAAATACAGGGCTGGGAGCTGGGAGCCATCACCACATTATGTGTGAGAGAATTCCATTGTTTACTATGCACATTGTGAAAAAGTACAACTCTTTGTCAATCTTTAATATTCCAACACTGAGTTTCGCTGGATGTCCCCAAGATGTAGTATCATTTTCTTATGTTCTTTCTTCACACCAAGCATAAATCTACATGCCTCCATCATGTCTTCTCTTACAGTTTTTCCCAAACTAAAAAGACCCCAAAGTTGTAAGCTTTCATCATAAAGGAGTTGCTCTGTCCTTTCATTCTTTTGGTTGCCCTTTTCTGAACCTTTTCCAGCTCTATACAGTAATATTCTTTTTGAGGCGAGGGAACCAGAAATAGACACATAATTCCAAGTGTGACCTCACCATAGATTTGGGTAAGTAGCCAATCAAAAATAATTTGTAATATAACTGAACCTGCTATGTTTTGAATTCATTAAGAGTTTGGAGAAACCCTTCACACTATTCCTATGGAATGGTTGGAGATTCAAGGTTAAAAATAGAAACATATGTGCAATGCCATCCCATTACTTCCTCCAAATACCTCCTTGAAGCACACCAATTCTTTGAAGCCTGTGTACAACCCCCTAGTGTGGGATGCAATCCACTGGAAGCAGCCAAGTACAACATAGCTTGTTTTCCTAGAGTGGACATGCAAGGGAATATCTGGTCCAGACAGTTGAAACTTCCTGATCCTCCTGGCCTGGAACATCCTTCCTTGCATGTGAGCAGTGGGTGGGTGTGACCTTTCCAGACCTGGAAAAAGGACAAGGCATGCTGCTACTCTCTCTCTTTTCCATCTTCCTTTTGTCCCGTGAAGTGCTGGACTGCTAACCTGCAGTCACTAGGTAAATCTCCCTTATGGGGTAAACCTGTTTGTATATGTTTGAAACTTTAAGCCTAAAGCCTGCCTTCAGAGATCACACTGTACTCTGCCAGATAATGAGTAAACTTTCTTTTTGTTACTAATGAACAAGACTGGGGTTTCTTTATTCTTTTAGGAGGGATTCAAGGGGTCTTACCAGGAAAATATTAGAACACATTTCAATCTGGACAAGCCAGATTGAATTGTGTATTGTCTTAAGAAACTCACACGAGTTTGCAACTAGTTTTCTGCTGTGTAAAGGGGAATGCACTCTGCTAAGTAAAGGAACTTGCTAACGCAAGTTAGGAAGGATATTAATAAACAATATATCCTCTGCTGCCACCCTGAACATACCAACACCTAGTTCACCTGACAATGTAAACACGCAGAGTGTGGAGTGGAGAAGGTGTTTACTTGTGTTCACTTGAACATGAGTAGCGCACCTCATCTGATTTGCCTAGTCACACGAAGGGTTTTACCTGCATCCAAGCAACTGTGAACAGAAGCCTCTTGCAGACCTTCCCTACTTACCACCAAGATAATTACATATAATTACATATAAAACCCTCAAACCTCATTGTATTTTTACATTATATTGGAAGCTGCCCAGAGTGGCTGGGGCAACCCAGTCAGATGGACGGGGTATAAATATGAAATTATTATTTTTAATAATTTTGATGGTATATTATGTATTTTTCTTTTGTTGTTGTTGGTTTCATGCTTCTTAGAAAGCCATGTATGCACTTTATACACAGACTGTATTTAATAAGAGTAATAGTAATAATTCCTGTGCCTATCCCAAAGAGAACCAACAAAAGAGGGGCAGTGTGATGGTAAGCAAGGATTTCCATGCCCTTATAATAAAAGGAACACAGTGAAACAAGGATGAATTGTGACAAGGAGAGGCTGAGGAGATTCCCCAGAAGGTTACAGCATTTGATTGCCTAGATGTTTGACCTATTCAGTATATAGGTCAGCCTGCCATGCGTTAAGAGAGGCTGCGGTGGGCTGTTGATGCTTCTGCAGGAAATGGCTGCTTCCTAGAACGTCAAATGTTTCATCAAGCGCGAGGATACCAGCTCCTGCTCTGGACCATTTTGGCATCTTACAAAGATAGCCCTGAAATATCTCCCTCCCCCCACTCTCACACAGACACAAATACAAACACACACACACCATGAAGGAGAAATTCATTTGGCCTGCATTGTAAAGTGAATCAACCTAATTTACCACACCTAGATTTACATGCAGATCACGACGCAATTATCAATTAGAGTTCCACTTCTTTAAATTTTGTGATGCAGTTTTGGTTCAAAACATGCACACACAGAATCTCCATTTACATGGAACAATGCATACAAAAATATGTGCTTTTCCAAACATTTAAAAATTTCCAAAAATTTAAAAAATATTTTTTTTCCAGGGGAGCAAAAGTCCAAAAGAAAAGAAATCTGAACAAAATATACCAGGATCTATGACTGAGTGCAGGAGAAAATGACATGGAATGGAAATATGCTGATCCATTCATCACTAAACTATTCGAAGAAGCATATTCAAACAAGGATTCTGGCATAGAGGTGCTAGCAGGTATCTTAGTCTTTGTGCTACCTGGCCAGTTTTTGAGAAAGGGAAAATTTCTCACCCCTGTACTTAAGTGGCAGCAATACAACTGGTCAGAGTGTGATGCACCTAGCATAGCAGCTATCAGGCAGCCGCTACAGCCCCACTGGACCCTATAAATATTGGAAACTGACTTGATTTGTCACAAGCTTTAACTCGTATCTATACAAATTCATGGGTATGGGTGGCTGTTACTAGTGACTTCCCACTTGCTTGTTATGTTGTGTCATTCCAGGGCATTTTTTTGGGGGGGGGGAATGCCAGCCACAACTAGGGATGGGGGAGAAAATTGATTCAGTTTGCATTTAAAGGTGTAACTACATATTTCACACTTTCTGAAACAATGTGAGAACCGAAACACAGCTATCCTTCAAAGTTTTGTAATGCTGTTCTCCAGCCAAGTAATGCAGGGAAAATGCATATATTTGGGTAAAGGGTCCTTAAAGAGTAGTGAAAACAGCATAGGGAAATGCATAATTTCAGGGAAAGTTGTTTTCCAAAGGTGTGTATTTTAGGCAAAATTGCCTACAAATATGTTTATGATAGGAGAAATTCACAAAACTGAGGATGAATTTTCGTAAGGATTTTAAAACACCACAAATTGATATAGAAATGTGGAGACCTGAATTTTTGGTGGGGGAAACGTGAAGCAGAGAGAAAGTGAAATTCAAGCATCCCTAGCACTACACCCACCCACACAAGCACGCACTTCACTTTTGGGGGCCATCACACACACACCTCTCAAATTTCCAGGAGTAACATTACATCCTGTGCATTCTGGGAAAATCAAATGGTGTCAATTGAAGCAGTTGCTGCTTCTAGTCCCATAAAAAGATAATCCCCCCGAGTAATAAAAATTTACCCATATGATTCAAGCTTTAATCCATCCCCAAACAAATGCACAGCCTTATATATATTTTACTATAGAAGGAACAGTCTTGTTACAGAAGGACTGACTCTGTGTGGGCCTACAGTATCGACTCTTCTCTCCCCCACTCCACTTTCTGCTATTTGCCGAGATTGATACATTTTAATGGTTGCCCTTATTGATCTTGCAGTTTTCACCACTCTGACTTAAGTTTATGGGCCCATTTCATTTTAAATGGGGACTTGTGTACTCCATAAAATTAAAGCAAATAAGTGTGTTTCCTTCCACTTTATAAAATCTTTGGCGGAAGAGCCAGGTGGCTGCAATGGAAAGTATAGTATGTCCCTCCTTCCCAAATAATTAACCTGACTGAGAAAGATGTGGTTACAAATGTAGCTTAATCTCCTGTGCAGGGTCTTAGGAAGTCAGTATGTAAGGGTGACAGAGAATTACATCAAACTGGGACAATTTGCCAAGCCAATTAAATAAACTATTGCATTTGTGCGATTTTCAACTTAAATTGATTTATTTTTATCCAGGGCATGCTAGTGTTGCTTTTTTTTGCCAGCCTCTGTTGTCAAGACTAAGCAGATTTGTGTGTGTAAGTGATATTCCCCATTGAAACCTCCCACAGTGAATCTTTTCTTCCCAAAGTGGCAGGCAAAATTAGTAATGGCAGACTCAGCAGTGTAATGATACCATACAGTGATTCAAGTATTTCCTGTACATGTGACAAAATAGCATTACCTGGTGCTTACAAGCAAAGGCTCACTTAAGGATTCCTCCATGCAACATATCCTTGTTACTGATGATGCCAAAATTACGAATTACCTGACTGGTTTTACAAATCGGACTACCTCGTAAGATTGATCATAGAATACAGATGGGAAGATCAGATTGTTTCTGATGCTCATTCAGAAATTCTGTTTCCATGATAATCTGTGGGTTTAAAAAATGTACAAAAATGATTTAAATATATTAAAATATAATTATAATTATGTTCTGATCTCGACCTTAGTCTGGGACTAAGGTCAGTTTGTTTAAAAACAGGGAGGAAATTCTTTTTCATTCATAATGCATAATGAATTGAGCTTCCATTCATCCAATATGTCTTATCTGGATCAGAATTTAAGAAAAAATATATGTGCAAGTTTGTTGTCCATGTTCAGGAAGCAAAAGTAGCTGAACTTGCTTATTGCTAACCTCCTTGCTCTCAATTCAGTTGCCACCAATTGCTGTGAAATTAGGCTTCCTTTAAATATATATTTCAAAGATAAAGTACAAAAGTTTCAAAATATTTCCTTAGAAAAGAAGAGGGAAAGGCATTCAAATACTAAGAAGAGACCTTCTGTGGTGTAGCTGAGGGAAAAAGGGGGGGGGAATACAGCACAGTCACAACTCTGGTAAGTGAATTAAGTTATCATGCTGGACACTGCTTTCCTTTTCTTTCATGTGGTTCCCACTTCATGCTTGCAGTTTAAATGGCAACATTTCTTTGCAAGGCTAAATTGCATTTCCCATTAAAGCTAAATTCTGTTCCTTTTGCATATGAGAGGAGGAAACATTTGCCACACCCTCCCCTGCAAGAAGAGAAGAGATGGATTTTCCTGCAGGGGTAGTGTGGGCAACCATGTGGAGGTGCTTTTTCCCTATAGTGGGGAGGTAGAGATCAGACTATTTAAGTCTGTTCCACCCTGCACTCTCCCCTCTTCTCACGGAGAAACCCACTCTCCCACCTTTTTGTAGTGTGTGTTCTGTTAGTTGCCTTATTGACTGGTCCGTCACCCCCTTTTCACACTGTTGTGTGTTGTCTCTGTGACTGGAGTGGTGTTTATTTGGCTAATCTGTATTTGGTTTGGGCAGATGAGTAGATTCTGGAAGATATATGCCAACATCTGAGCCAGAGTGGTGTTTGGGCCTCTCAGGTGCATTGGGGTGAATGTTGGCAAACAGGTTTATGGTGCTCATTCCTTGCACCCAAGGAGGACACAGCAAGAGAGGCAGTGTTTCTTCAGGCCTTTCTGCATGATCACAGTGTGCAGCTGGCAGCTGTCTCAGGACATGGAACAGTTGAGATGCTCACTGTCCAGATCACATTGGTTTTGGTTAATTTGATTGAATTATTCTGATTGGCAAATTGAAATATTTTAATGAATATAACAGGTTACCCATCTTTCTTGTCTCAAGCTGTTTTCGGTGTGTGTGTGTGTGTGTGTGTGTGTGTGTGTATTGGCAAAGCTTGCATTTCAGCAACCTGAATATCTTTTGTCAAAGATCAGTGATGTATGCTAATTGAATTGATTACATAAACATCTATTTATAGAATAAATAGATTGCTCTGGCTTTATCTATTCTTTGACTGTCCAGTTAATCCTAATAAAATAGCTTTTATGCTGTGTGTTGCTGTTCTTTGTGGGTTTATGTACATATGGGTGTACGTGGAATAATAGAAGCACACAGCTGTTTGCAGTGTTTGGACTCTCTTTGAGAAAGTGGCTGTGGGGTTTCCTGCACTTATACGACTGGAGGCCATCCAATTAAGAAATACGTGCCAATTTATAACCTAGCCAAAATCTGTTCCCTAACATTATCAACAATAAATGCACAACTCCAGAAATGGTTCAACAATTCCCAACTCTCAGTTAACTCTTGCATTGCTGTTATCATACCTTACATGAGCTTTAACCAAAGCAGTCCCCTTACTCATGACCATACATACAAGGCTTCTGCAGCCATTGGTGTTGTGCTTTCTTGTTGAAAGAAAATAGTCCTTCTCAGATGATTCACTGGTCAACACACTGATGTCTAGCACTTTCAATGACCATCGAAAATCACAGGGGGAGGGGAACTATCCAAGCACAATTATCACATTAAAGGTGAGATTGACAAGTTCTTACTTACCAAAACTTCTTCTTTTTTTGTGATCCATGTGCACTCTCTGCTTAGTGAGAGGCAGACCTAAGTTTCTGTCTTTCAAACAAAATCATTTTTTAGCCTTAAAAAGTGCCAACATCTGGACAAGCAACAGCATGTGTGGCATTTCTGTTTGTTTTCCCCCAGTTATGAATAGTGCATGAATAGTGATGTAAGCCCAAATCCACAAAGGAAAGTTTTTCTTTTCATTTTATTCTGTATAAGGTTGTAACAGGGGAGAATTTGGTAAATTCATTAACAAGAGTTTAGAAATACAGGCACAGCCTGCTCAAAGCTAAGCACGTTTAGCTCTTCCGCTGACATAATTGAGACTTCAAAATACTTAAATTTGGCTGGATTACTACCTAATCTCACCTCTTGGATCCCTGCTCGATCACTAAGGTATTCAGGTCACTCCCCTAAAGACCCCCTTTTCTTATTCCAGGAGGCTTTTTCAGTGATCCCTGTTTTTACAGTTTTAAACTGATATAATATAATATCTGTATTATATTGTTACACACCACCCCAAACTTCACCCCAATTGTGGCTGACTAGTTAGCAACCTCCTTTCTTAATTTATAACCCTCACTGGTTACAAGACCCCAAGAATTGGAAAAGACTCAGGTATTGTAAGAGTAGTGGGGTGCTCTCTGCAAGAAATGGTGCTGAAAACTCTGAGCTTTTTCAGTCTATTTACATATGTACAAAAGCAGTAGACATCATTCAGCCATCCGTACTGTCGGACTCAGATCCAGGAAGTAACTTTTGGTGGCTTTTTCTATAACATAAAAGCTCAGGGAGCCCTAATCTCTGCCTCTGTGTTCTACGTTTCAACTCCCGCCTCTTCCTTGCTGACTGGACCTGCGTAGCCTCCCCTTCTGTTCCCGAGCTGGTGGAGTGGTGTTGGGGCTCCGGCTCAGCATCAGCGAGCCCTTTCACTCCGTGGATGCTTCCTGCCACCCCCTCCCATTTCCTGTCCTTCTCCCCCCAGCTGTTCCTGCCCAGCCTCCTCCTCCCTCTCTCCCCTCAAGGTGATGCTGGGCAGTGCCATGAGAGGTATGGCTTCGGGAGAATTCTCAGGACCCGGTATAAAGACCTCAAGAGCCAGATTTGGCCTCTGGGCCTAAGGCATACCCTCAATCATTTCTTGAATGAAAATATCCACAATGATAATTTTAGCATTTATACCACACACATCTTACTGGGTTGCCCCAGCCACTCTGGGCAGCTTATCTTACTTACCAAAACTACTTCTTATAGAGACATAATAAAAAGTTAAACGTTAAAAAATAACTCCATACCCTCCAACATTTTTCCAATGAAAATAGGGACATCCTAAGGAAAAGTAGGACATTCTGGGATCAAATCAGAAAGCAGGACAGCTTCTCTAAATCAGAGATGTCCCTGGAAAATAGGGACACTTGGAGGATCCGCCAAGGTTTCCCACCCTTCGTTTATGGGCTGCCTTCCAGATACAGAAGGAGGTTACAGATTAAATCAAGCATTAGATCAGGCATTAACAACAGATGCCATTACAAGTATATGATATCTGCCACCCAGTGCTTTTTTCTGGGAGTACTCAATATACCATTGCAGTACCAGCAACTCCCTGCCCCCCAAACAACAACTGATCAACCACACATCTCAGCTAAGAAGTACAAAAGAGAAGGAAAGAGCCAGCCTAAACTTCGGAAGCTCTCCATTTCCACTCGTGCTCTGTCTCATTCACCTACTCTCTCACTCACCCTCTTTTCCTTCTGGATCAGTAACAGGTACGGATACAAGATCTTGGGGCGCAGGAAGGGAGAGGCAGCAGCAGTCAACTGAAAGCAAGAGGATGTGATCCCTGCTCCCCTTGCACTTCCCTGCTTCCACACCCAGACACCAGCAGCAAGTCGGAGTCCAGCCCAAGGGTGGTCGGCTAGAGAAGCCTGTGGCTACCAAGTCAGTGGAGTCTCATTGCTGTGAGAAGGTGGAGGCACAGGTCCCCATTCACATGCGGCAGGCTGTGGGAGGGAGGAGGGACGGGCTGCTGCTCCTGCCTGGTACACATGCTTGCTTGCTGCTCACCTGCTCCTGTCCTGGTGCCTCAGCCACTGCCTCTGGCCACTTGTTCAACTTCTCCTCCTGTGTGCAGCTAGACAGCAGCTTGCCTCACTGTTGCAACAGAGAAAGGGCCGGGTTGTCTCCCTGCTAAAGCCATGCAGGGCATTGCTGTTTGAAGTCCTCCCCCTGCCCCATTGAGGGGTCAGATGCATGTCCCTAGGTACCAGCCTAGGGATCTTCTTTTCTCAGAGTGGTGGTCCTTTTTAAACTTCCTGTGCATGTCCTACCACTTTAAAAGTTTTGCCCCACTTCCTGGCTGTTTGCTTTCCTGCTATCAAATTTAATCCGGGGTAACTTTTGTCTTGCAAACCATTTTCTTGCCTAGGGATGCCACAGACCTAAATGATGTTGGTGCGCCAACTTCATGCTGAGTATTGGCACCTTTATTTGTGTGGGGGGGGGAGCACTGCTGCCACCACAGAACTGCCAGGCAGTCCGTGAATCTACTACTAGGTGATAACTAACAGGAAACATTTATCATCAGGTAACTTGACCCAACTCATCACATAACAAGTAGCTATTTTAAAATGCTGCAGTAGATTATAGGTGTGAGAAAGGAACCATAAACATTGAGCTACCTTTTTTTGCATAAGCTAATAATAAGCAGAACCCTTGTTTCCGTATCAGAAGCATCGTTAATTATGACAGATTATGAAAGGAGAGGGTACAGAGAAAAGAAAGAAAGAAAATATAACCCACAAAACAAAGCCTCTGAGTTAATAAGGAACAAACCCTTTTGTTTATTGTAATATGGTGATGAATGGAAGCTGTGAATAGAGACTGATCAGATGCCAAGAAGAGGGTAGAGAAATGAATTGCTCAAGCGTAGGCCATCCTCTGCAGGCATAGCTGCAGATATCAAAGAAGAGATTAGCAGAGGTCTCCATGAAGCCCTCTTTCCTCACTTATTTATTTATTAGTTCAATCATTCATATATGCACACTTAGCAGGGGATTCAGTTTACAACACCCTAATATGGACATTCTAAAACAATAAAAGACCACAGGCATCCTTCAAAATTGCCCAAGAAGATTCACGAGACAGAGCTGGAATAAAGGTTCTCTTTATTAAAATAGAACTTTAGAAGCAGGTGAGGATTTATCTGACTCTGGTAGGGAAAAATCCCTCCAGCCATCTGGGAAAAAAGCAAGATGCTATGTGTCGCCAACTAAGGATGAGGAAGAGATAACACCCTTGCTGCTAGGTGACCCTTGAGTATGAAGACACACAATATCCTAAATTGTGAGTTAGAAATCCATCAAATAAAATAAATATCAGATACTACCCATATCTTACTTTTTATCTTCACCACTTTTTTCAATGCCATTCGTAAGACATATGAACAGAAGCACACTACCTCTAAGCTTTGAACAGTTGGCACTGCATAAATACTGTATTACTGGGGGAAAATATTTATCTGACCAATTGCAGTTGAAGATGGGGGCAGGCAACCTTCTTTTCAAAAAGAGCAAAACAAGACCCTTCCAACACTGGGTTCCACCCAACTAAGCAGTACCCAGAGTAGACCCATTGAAATTAATGAACCTAAATTAGTAATGTCCACTAACCTCAATGGGTCTGAGTAGGAGTAACATTGGCTACAACTCATTGATGCTAATCACAAATATTTGCTAATCACAAATATTTAAACAGCTGCCGACAGGCCTGGAGATGTTGTGGGGTGGGTCTTGCACACCCACACACTGCTCCCAGCTGAACCCTTCATGTGTTGGCAAATGCCTGCACATGTATCACATGTATGGGGTTTCCTCTGCCCATGTAGGGATAAAGTAGGATGGGGAAATGAATAAAATTAATCCTGTTTCATTTGATGAAGGACACATTTATATCATAGACATTCCATGGGGTGAAATAGCTCTTTCGTCTAATAGGACAGCACATGGCCCCTTTTTTCAGGTCATCTGATCATCTGACTGACCAACTGCATTTTAGCTTCAGAAGGATGGTTTCTGGGTTCTCTGGACACTCCACATAGATTGGCTTATAGTCTTATCACTGTTTATTTTAGCAAAGAGTTCTTTCTTCTTCCCTGTTGCCTCTGAACAAAAGCAATACATTTATTTTTCACCGTCAAAGGGAATTGCCTCTTGGATGATTTCACAAAAGCACATCCTTCTCTCCTTTTACCATGAAATAAATTTACAAGACTAAAGGCATCATCCTATTTTTAAATCCTCTCCTTTGTCACAAACTGACAACAAAGGCCCATCTTTAAATTACTAAAGTAACGGCAAAGCAAAGTATATATTATTTGATAGTTCTGTGGTGTCTGGTACCAGCATTGTGTACGTTGTAGACATCAAACACGGAAGTGACAGCCTTTATTATTATTTTCTTTCATAGCAAAAAAAAATTGGGGGAAATGGGATTATTTGTTTATAGATTTGAAAGTACTAAGAAGCCTGTACATATTTCAGTTGACTTTATCACAAAAGAATAATTTATTGCACGTACCTAACAAAAAGCTCCTGCCCCAATCCAACTGGCTTCCTTTTCAATGCTACCTTTTCAATGGAAATTTGTCTTTCTGCCTTTCTTGCTTGGGGCTGGCAACTGGCCATCATTGTGCTAAATCTGGCCTCATTAATCATAGCTGCCAAGTTATCCCTTTTTTTAAGGGATTTTCCCTTATGCTGAATAGGCTTCCTCGTGAGAAAAGGGAAAACTTGGCAGCTATGTCATTAATACAAACTGAGTTTGTAATGGGTGCTGCATCTAGGTTCTGAGGAATGTCAGGAAAGGATTGTTATTACTAATCAATCAATCAATCTTTTACAAAGGTGATTTACAGACACAAAAAATCCTAGGACTGTGCATGGAATCTGTCTGAATCCCAGATCCCAAAATGAATCAGGCTGATTCAGCTCAAGCTGGGATTTGGCTGACCAGGTTGAGGCAGCTCCAGACTGCCCTGGATCAAACTAGGCAGTCCAAGGGGGGAAAGTCTAGCAGCATGGCATGGGTGGGTAAGAGAAAGAGACATACAGAAAGATTATGTGCATCTCCTCCCCCAAACCTAATTAGAGGTTTAAGAGATCTTCAAACCCATTTCATCTTATGGTCCTAAGGCGAGGGGTGGGGCATCTGCTTTGCATGCAGATGTTTCCCCAAACCCTGAAAACTGTTGCCTATCAGTGTGGACAATATGTATGATGGATCAAGGGAGCTTCCAGTGTTTCTTAACTCCAGCTAAGAAATTGTAAGTGAGCTGCAAGATGACATATTTTCCCCATTTTCTCCCTTCTTTAGCTGCAATTAAGTGCTTTGTTGTTACCAACTTTAACTATGATAAAATCTAACTGATACTTTGACTTCAGCTTCCTATGTTCCTTAGCCAAAGGTCACATGGAGAAAGTGAGTTTTATAGGGATATGGTAGCAAGGGAGAGAGGTGGCATTGCAGACATGTTCAAGAAGGGAGTTTCACGTGTAGGAGTCAGCAAGAGAGGACAGAGGCCTGTGACTCACAGAGGCCCGTGTACACTCTGTAAAGCTAGTTCTAGACACCCAGGTGGTAACTTTCTGTTAAGTTCTAAAAAAAGAAATGTGTGTGTTTGTTCTCCATATGCAGTAATGAAATTTGCCAGATTTTCATCTAGCGTGAATTGAAGTGGTTTATTTCAGTTCTGTTCAGCTATTGTTGCACCGCAGCAAGGAAAAGAAAAGCTAGGCCCCTTCAGAGTTTATGGCTTTCTTCCAAGCGCTGCAATCTGCTCAGGTTCCTAACACAAGTTTCATTTGGACAAAAGAGCATTTGAGTACTCCCAGTCAGGAGTTTCAGATAACTGCGCCCCACCATATAACAATCAGCCCTCTGAATCACTGGAACTGGCAAAGAAATAATTAATTCTGACATACACTTTTTCATAGTATATGCTCTGTTAAATTATTGATAGCAATCTAGAGAAGAAAAGTGAGTCTGTGTGCTCCACCTCCCCACCCCTCTCCATTTAACTGCTCCTTCCCAAGAGCAGTGATAACATTTATTTATTTAAAATATTTATAGACAACCCCCCTCATATAAAATATCAAGGCTGTGAACAACAAAATATGCAAGTGTAATGAAACATTAAATACCATCAAAGCAATAGAGTGAATGTGAGTAAAATGTATTCAGTTATTTTCATGTTGCCTGGTTGGGATGCAAGCAGATACGCTGTTTTTACAGTGCTGATCTGTGTCACTGTTGCGTGTTATTAGACTTAATTGCACATCGCATTCTCCGCTAATTGAAGCCCAGACCTCTCTAAGAAGAAGAATGCAAATGTGAATTGTTATTTTGCACCATATGTACCATTGGGGTGGGGACATGCATCATCTTGTGTATCCAGGCCCAGTAAAATGAAACTGCACCTTAAAAAAAAGATGTAGCCATGTTGGTCCATAAGGAAAACGTAAGTAAAGGTGGATTTTACAATACTGTATTTTCATTGCCAGTGGTAACACTGACAAATCGTAATGTGCCTAGGGCAAGGATGGAAAACCTGTAGTCCTTCAGAAGGTGATGAACTCCATCGTCCCCCAGGTGGCATGGCCTGATGCTGGAGGGCTGCAAGTTCCCCATCCCTGATTTAGAGGAAAGCAACCAGAATGCTGAGGGAACTGGAGGCCAAGATCTAAGACAAATAATTGAACGAGCTAGGTCTGTTGGGTCTGGAGAATAGATTATTACGACACATGAATGATGGCTGGTCACCTTCAGGAGGAAGAGTGAGATATAATTGATAGTCAAAGACAGCTATTTATCTATCTATCTGAATTCATATCATGCAGAAGTTGTAGGCAACTTGTTTGCTGTTGTTACAAAGCGACAAGTGAATAGAAGTTGCTGGGAAACAGATTTCAGCTAAACATTACATGAAGTTTCCTAGTGGTAAGAGGTTAGTGATACTGGAACAGACTGCCTTAAAAATACTTATTCACTAGAAGTATTTAAGCAGAGGCTGGATGACCATCTATCAGGGATGCCACAGTTACAGTTTCTTTTACTGAGCGAGGAGGTTGGACTAGATCACCCCAAAATATAGCTTCTAAATCTAAAATTCTATGGCCATCTTGTGAGAAGTTCCAGTCAAACATAACTATGCATGGGAGTTACTACATGAAAGGTTTAAGACCACACCTCCCCCCTCCGCAAGCGAGCAGCCACCCGCCACCCGGTAAAGCCTCGCTCGGCGGCTGCTGTTCGCTCACTGGCACGGCCAGTGCGCTTTGCTTCTTCCTGCTAAGGCGGAGCAACCCACTCCGTAGCACACTTTGCTTCTTCCTGCTCAGGCGGAGTGGTGAGGGGCAGGCCAGGGAGGGGGGGCATCAGTGGCCGCCGCTGACGCCCCTCCCTGGCTCGCATCTCGCCTCTGCTTGAGTGCACCTAACAGGTGAGTTAGCAAGCTGCAGAGTGAGGCTTTGCAAAAAAGAAAAAAATCTTGCTCCAAGGCTTGCTCGCAGTTTCCCAGAGCTGCCGCTCTAGCCTCAAGGATCCCTGCACGGGAGCATCTCCCCCAGCAACCCGCTCCGTAGTGTGCATGCGTGCGTCATTACGAACCGACGTTATGTAGTGACGTTGCATGTGCACACTATGGAGCGGGTTGATGCTGACAGAGAGGCTCCGTACGCCCCTGTCCCTTCACCTCCAGTAAGGAAGTGAAGCGGCTTCTCTTTCTTTCCTTTCTCCTCACCCAAGAGTATTCTACCTGTGTTCTCCTTGCTGCTGCTGGAACAACACATGATCCAGACCTTTGGATTTAGTCAGTAAAGCATTTTAAACTTAATAGTGTGTGGTCTGTTAATTGCTAGAAGGGTATTTAGAGGAGCATAGTAAGGGGTCAAGCATTTAAAGGCAGACAAAGCAGGAAATGCAAAAGGGTTCAATAACCTATATTCCATGCTATGCTGCTGGTCAACTCTGAGTGTTTTTAATTTCTGGTGGGGGCTCTCTCCTACTGAACAGTGTGCAAAGCCCCACATTTTGAATCTAAGTGACCAGCTGATTCTTTCTGTTATGCTGTATGATTATTGAAACCTTTAAATATATTATTTTATTCTATTATTTTTTGGCAATTTTACAGAGAGAGAGAGGAGAGAGAGAGAGAGAGAGAGAGAGAGAGAGAGAGATCTGATTGCGTTCACCACAAATGGCTGTGGTGTAACTTTTATAGAGATGCTGCCTCTGTTTGCCTTTGTTTTGTTTCTGAAATTAGTTCTTGTATTTGATATATTTTGTTTGTGTGGGATTTTAGCCGCAATAAAGAATCTATCTATCATCTATCTATCTATCTATCTATCTATCTATCTATCTATCTATCATCTATCTGTTAATTACCCACACTGTTTCACATGGTAAAATCTAAGCTTACATCCCCATTCACATTTTCATGGTAGAAAGTCTCACTGAATTCAAAGGAGTTTACTTTTGAGTAAGCACAAAGATTTACATTGCAAAGCTTTTAAAATGAAAGAATGAAAGCAGCTTTCTGCTAATCCTCAAATGTACTGAGCACCGAATGCACAAGGAGCCGCATCAACTTCTAATTAATATCACACATTCCAAGCCATATTGTCGATTTACACAAGTTTCTTTCCCCACAATTCCCCAGATGGGAGATGCTATTTCTGTGGCCACAACTGAATACTGAATACTGACACCAATATTTCTGTCATGCTCCCAGTTGCCGCAGTGAAATCAACAATATCAGGTACTTTGACAGGCATGATCTTAAAATAAAAATTGAACTCAAACATATTTCAAACCGATGCAACACGCCTGATTAAAAACACGACAATAGCAAACAATCAATGTGGGGTTTACTTTTAATTTACTTTTTAATCAGCTTTATTTTAATCAGAAAATTGTATCTAGTGGAACTCATTAAATGATATCTGGAAAGAATGAAATGAAATGAACCCATTACTGTTTGGTTGGTGGCTTTTTTGTGTAACACTCAGTGCTGGCTTGTGGCCAACAAGAAACATAAGAAGGGTAGTCCTTTGTCTTGAATGATTAAAATGGATTGATTGATTGATTGATTTCCCACCCACCTTTTACCATGCTGTCTCAGAGTGGATTACAGCAATGTAATAATGCAATATTTAAATATGTTAAAACAATTTATATAAGAAGCATAGGGTGGGTCCTAAATATGTGTGTGTGTGTGTGTGTGTGTGTGTGCGCACACACACACACACACACACACACACACACACACACACACTGTCAAATGCCAGGAGTAAAGTAATGTATCTTCAGTATATGACAAAAGATATACAAAGAAGATGCCAAATGCATATCTGTCAGGGACAATTTTCACAGAAGGGCCATAGCTCAGTGGTAGAGCATCTGCTTTGCATGTAGAAGGTCCTGGGTTCAATCTCTGTCATCTCCAGATAGGGCTAGTAAAGATCCATGTCTCAAATCCTGGAGAGACAATACCGAGCAAGATGGATGAGTTATCTGACTCATTATAAGAAATATTCTTGTGTCTCTAGTTTTAGAGAATGGCCTCTGGCAGGCTATCAGCCTGTGAACTGCCCACACCACCCTAAATCTGGTGCTGGGGTGGACTTCCAGGTACCCTTTGGATCTCATTTTGCTGTGAATAAGTGACATTCAGAACCTCTCAGAAAATGCAGCTTCCACATTTGAGTGGGGGTACATTTGCCATACCCTGTTTCCCGTAGGAAAAGGGACTCAGGTGGTCTCTCCCTGAGGAGGAGTTGTGCATGGGCCAGTAATGGAAGAGAGGGCAGCAGGCTTTTAAGCCTTGCTCCTCCCCACATGCTCCTGCCTTCCCTTCCTATGGACCTTGACTTGTTGCCCATTTGGGAACTAAGTAGGAATTTTGGAAGGAACCCCTAACTGGCTTCGGACACTTCTTTTTCACATGCTTCATACTGTTGGAGTTTTGTTTTTGGAGTGGCATTGGGTTTTGTTTGGTTCAGTTGGCTGTTAGTCTGGACAGGAGACACAAGTCAAGAGATGGTGGGGTAAATAACTGAGGCAGTATTGGGTAACTATACTGCCTTGCATGGGGTCATTGGGCTGTCCTTTAGGCATGTGCATTGGGGTGAACAGTGAGCTGGTGTGGTCACTGTGTACTTGTCAGTTCACAAGTATTCCTTCCATTTCTTTGCTCTGAGGCAGCGGCGGACCATATGCCCACGCTGCCCAGGGTAGGTGCGCTCCTGGGGGGCGGGGCATGGAGGATGCCATCCTAGGTGCACTGAGCACCACCCACACCCTGCAGCCGGGGGCAGAACAAGGTGCCGATGGCAGACGTTCGGCGTGCCACCCCCCGTGACTGCCAAATGTCTCCCCCCTCAGCGAAGACACACGGGGCGTTCCACCCCCACTGCACCCCCTTCCTCCGCCCCTGCTCTGAGGCCTCTCATAGTACCTCACTGGCTCACCAGTGCAGGAAGTGCATTAGGTGGAAGGCAACAGAGCAGAGGAGGAGTGCTTGGGTAGAGCCACACCACAAATTCAAAGCACATCCACATGTTTGCTTCCTTGATGTAGCACACTCTGCATCTGAGCTGTTTGGCAGCGGAATTTGCTGTCAAGGAGTGTTGTGGAGTCTCCTTCTTTGGAGGTCTTTAAGCAGAGGCTTGATGGCCATATGTCAGGAATGCTTTGATTTCCTGCTTGGCACCCCTCATTCACTCACATCAGAGATGTGGGAGCTCCACCCTGTTACACAAGGGAAAATCTTCCTCTGTGTGTGTGTGCATATATATATATATCAATCAACTGATATTTACAACATGATTCCTTTAGAATATTGCCTTGACTGTCATGAGTCCAGAAAATAAAATAATGCTTCAGGGCATATCAAAACTAGGTTATATACCTCTTGCACAGCACGGTGGTTCTGTGAAAGCAGCTCAGGTTTTATGCACTGGACACTTTAAACCAATACAGCTTTGACCTTACTGAATATTTTATATGTAATTGTAATTATACATTTAAAAAACCCACAAAACAACAGAGTTTCAGCATATTTGCTGTGATAGAGTTCACTGAGAGTTATATATCTTTATGAACCAAAGACATGATTCTGATCAAAAGATATAATGGGGAACTTGCCCTTTCAAAGGCCAATGGATTGTCAGTTAGCCTTTCTAAAAGGCCAAGAGTCTTCAAGTAGCCCAGGGACTGTGACCTCTTCACTGGAAAACAGCAGTATCGCTATTGGCCACTCCCATGAAAATTTCTTCAGCTTCATCTGGGTCAGGCTGAGTGTCATCAACATAACTCAGGAATAATCGTGAGTAAATCTGAATAAGAGGAACATCACCCTGACATCCTGTTTCAAGCCCTTCACAAGTTGTTGGACTAGAGCAGGGGTTTTCAAACATGGGTCTCCAGGTGTTGTTGGACTACAACTCCCATCATCGCTAGCTAGCAGGACTAGTGGTCAGGGATGATGGGAATTGTAGTGCAAAAATAGCTGGAGACTCAAGTTGGAGAAATGCCTGGATTAGTGCAACCATCATCCCCAGCTAGCATGGCCAGTGTAATGGATGATGGGAGTTGTCCAACAACATCTGGAGGGCACCATACTAGCTACAAACTAGAGTGATCCTGGCTTGTGTGATCTAACCATTATTTAAACTAACCATGGCTGTATTGAGTTTAAGACATGGCAGCTTGTGCTCAGTTTTGATTATGGCCATGGCAAAGGCAGGGATATGATGCTGGTAAATATGACACTGAAGCTAGTGCTAAAGTAGGGGTAGACTAACATGTGGCCCTCCAGGCATTGTTGGGACTACAACTCCCATCATTCTCTGCCACTGTTTGTGTTGGCTGGGGATATTGGGAAGTGGGAAAGGACTGTAGCTTAGTGGATAAACATCAGCCTTACAGGCAGAAGGTCCCAGGATCAATCCCTGGTGTCTCCAGACAGGGCTAAGAAAAACTGCTGACTAAAAGCCTGAAGAGTCAGGATAGTGATGAGCCAGATGGACCAATGGGTTGGCTTATTATAGGACAGCTTCCTATGAGTCCAACATAGGATGCCAACTCCTACACTACACCACAGTTTAGCACTGCAACCAAAAAGACACCGAGTAGCCCTTTGTTGGGCAAGCAGGGAGCAAAATGAATGATGGGAAAGCTAGAGGAGGAGGAATGAAGCACTGAATCCTTCTTTTCTGTCTTTGTAGCTGCACTGTGAGCAACCCCTGAGGGATTCTGTCAACCCACTACCCCTTGCTGTTCTGCTGGCCAGCTGTCCTCCCCATTCTCACTTGCCTTTACCAAAATGACATGCAGAATAAACCTGACTGGTGGCTCAGCTGCCCAATCACTGAATCTCAAGCCAAGCCTGCCAGGTCTTCCCAGCCTTCCACAATTTGCCAGCAACTGTTTCCCCTGTGTGGGCATCTTTTCAAGGGTACCAGATGGAACACCTTGTGGCAGAGCTCTGCGTACAGACTGTCTCGTTCTTTCCTCCCCAAACTCAACCCCCAAAACATCTTCAGTTGAGGTTGAAAATGTAATTAACTTTTCAAATTCAGGCTGGGTTATATTATGCCAGATCTAAGCTTTGAACCAAGGGAAAGAAAGAAATGTTTTCAAGTTTTAAGGCAGAAGTGTGTGGCAGGAGAGAGAGAGAGAGAGAGAGAGAGAGAGTTTAAAGACTTTCAGTTTTACTGTTGTTGGGGTTCCTTCAACACACAAATTACTTCCATCTGATTTTCTGATAAAGGGGAAACGAGGACTGGGATCGCAATGTTAAAAGTCACTGTTGCCCTTGACAGGCCAATTAAATATTCTTTGGAAAACACCCAGCAAGAGAACACACTGAAGCGAAAGGAATGAAGAAGGATGTAAAGGGAGGCTATTGGTATACTGATCCACAATCATTACATCCCCCCTTTTAACTCTTTCATATTCTTGGAATTATTTTTAAAATATCTTGTCACATTGATAAAGGTTTAGAAATGGGTTATGTTCAGATGATACATAATGCCAAGTTAGAGAGAAACTTATGTGGCAATGTCCTGACCCCTGACCCCCGTGGTATAATAAAGACACATGACACGATAATTAAGGTTAATGGGCATAAAAAGGCCACAAATTTATTGGTTACAGATGAGCGGTATTGGCTTAGGCATTGGATCTAACCAACTATATCTGACTCCAACCCGTTTTGCTGGAAGTCTGGGAATGATTAACCACCAGTAGGGGGAGTCCTGCTGATGCACATCAACTAGGAACTCACCCTGGGGCCACCGATAGGGGGTGCCCTAGGCCCTAACCTCCCTAGGCTTCGGACAGGGCCACACCCCCGGAATCCTTTAACGGAATACCCTTCAATATTTGGGGGAGGTGATGGCGCTACCTCCTGCCCGCAGCCTAGCACAAATATTCCAATGCCTAACTGTCCAAACCCAAGTTGTGATGAATTGCTATGAGGTAGACGAAAACCAAATGGCCAGAGCCAATTTGCCAAGTGGAAAAACTTCTACCAGGCCCCTCAATGGCGACCAACCGAAGTCCATAGCAAGGTCCAGGAAAAGGAAAAACCTAAAGGGTGGGTGGGTGGGTAAACTGGAGCAGCTGGAAACGGGGAAGCAATTGAAAGATCCCCGGGCCATGTGCCTGCTTAAATATAGCAGCAGCCCCCCCAGGCTGACCGTATAGGCCAGCCTGGCTAATGATACGGCCAGGATTCCCTCAATTGCACAGGGGCTGGGCACCCACCCCCTGTGCACGAGGGAGTATCGTGACTGCCCACAACACCACCTCCTTCCCAAGGCGGAAGTGGTTTTGCAGCACAATCCTAACTGAATTCAATGGGGCTTACTCCTTCTGAGTCAGTTTCATTAGGATTGCAGCCTTGGATAATAAATGCAGGAAATAATAATAATAATAATAATAATAAATTTTTATTTATACCCCGCCCTCCCCAGTCAAAAACCGGGCTCAGGGCGGCTGACACCAACAGAACCACAATAAAACATAAAAACAATTAATTAAAACATAGATTAAAATACAGTATTAAAATTTAAAGTGCAGCCTCATTTCAAGTAGGCCATAAGTGGCTGACACCAACAGAACCACAATAAAACATAAAAACAATTAGTTAAAATACAGATTAAAATACAGTATTAAAATTTAAAGTGCAGCCTCATTTCAAGTAGGCCATAAATCCAAGCCATGAGGGAGAAAAACACAGGGGTCAGGCTGAGTCTAACCCAAAGGCCAGGCGGAACAGCTCTGTCTTGCAGGCCCTGCGGAAAGATGACAAATCCCGCAGGGCCCTGGTCTCCTGGGAAAGAGCGTTCCACCAGGTTGGGGCCAGTACTGAAAAGGCCCTGGCTCTAGTAGAGGCCAATCTAGCCATCTTATGACTCGGGATCTCCAGAATATTATTGTTTGTGGACCTTAAGGTCCTCCGCGGGGCATACCAGGAGAGGCGGTCCCGTAGGTACGAGGGTCCCAAGTCGCATAGGGCTTTAAAGGTCAAAACCAGCACCTTAAACCTGATCCTGTACTCCACCGGGAGCCAGTGCAGCTGGTAAAGCACTGGATGAATGTGATCCCGCGGCCGGGACCCTGTAAGGAGCCTCGCCGCGGCATTCTGCACCCGCTGGAGTTTCTGGGTCAGCTTTAAGGGCAACCCTGCGTAGAGCGAGTTACAATAGTCAAGCCTGGAGGTGATCGTCGCATGGATCACTGTGGCCAGATCGGGGCGAGAGAGGTAAGGGACCAACTGCTTGATGCGGCGGAGATGGAAAAATGCCACCTTTGCTGTGGATGCAACCTGCGCCTCCATGGAAAGGGAGGCGTCAAAGGTTACACCCAAACTCTTGACAGAAGGCGCTGGTACCAATTGAGCCCCTGCAAAAGATGGGAGTTGGCCCCCCAACCCCATGTCGCCCCGACCTAGCCAGAGGACCTCTGTCTTCGAAGGATTTAACTTCAGTCGGCTCCCACGTAGCCATCCAGCCACAGCTTCCAAGCACCTGGTGAGTGTGTCCGGGGCCGAGGCAGGGCAGCCGTCCATCAACAGATAGATCTGGGTGTCATCAGCATATTGATGACAACCCAGCCCAAAACTCCGGACAATCTGGGCAAGGGGGCGCATAAAGATATTAAAAAGCATTGGGGAAAGGATTGCGCCTTGCGGGACTCCACACACCAAGGGGTGCCGCGGCGACAACTCCCTCCCTAGCGCCACTCTCTGTCCCCGACCTGAGATGAAGGAACGCAGCCATTGTTGGACTGTGCCCTGAATCCCCACGTCGGCAAGGCGGTGGTCTAAAAGGTCATGATCGACCATATCGAAGGCTGCTGACAGGTCTAAAAGAATCAGCAGTCCCGACCCACCTCGATCCAGCTGTCTACGGAGATCATCTGTTAAGGCTACCAGAGCTGTCTCGGTCCCATGACCAGGGCGAAAGCCGGACTGAAATGGATCTAGAGCCGATGTTTCATCCAGAAACCTACCAAGCTGTTCAGCAACCACTCTCTCAATTATCTTACCCAGGTACGGAAGATTCGAAACCGGGCGATAATTGGATAGATCTAAAGGATCTAGAGATGTTTTCTTTAAGAGTGGACGCACCACTGCCTCCTTCAACTCCTCTGGGAAAGTCCCTGTGCCCAGGGACAAGTTGATGATCTCACCCAGGGGGGCCCGTACCTCATCTGGACACGCTCTAATCAGCCAAGACGGGCACGGGTCCAGGGAGCAAGTGGTGGGCCTTCCAGCCCGGAGGAATCTGTCTACATCGGCAGGGAGTATCTGATCGAATTGGTCCAATACTGAACTCGAAGACAGTCGAGGGGCCTCCAGTTCCGTTATTGTATCCAAATTGGCAGGGAGGTCACGGCGGAGTGTCAAGACTTTCTCCGCAAAAAAGCTCGCAAATGCCTCACAGCTATGGGTCAAATTCGTATTTAAATTTGGCTGTTCCTCTAGGGTTGTTAAAGACCTGATTATTCTAAAAAGTTGTGCTGGGCGAGAGCTAGCGGATGCAATGGAAGCTGAGAAGTAGGACTTTTTTGCAGCTTTCACCGCCATCTCATAGGCTTTCATAAGTTTCCTGTAAGATGTTCTTGAGGCTCCGTCGTGAGCACGCCGCCATACTCGCTCTAGCCGTCTAAGGTCCCGCTTCATTTTCCGAAGCTCCTCAGTAAACCAAGGGGCCCGGTTTCGGCGGGGTCGCAGAGGGCGCTTAGGTGCGATCTCATCGATGGCCGCCAAGAGCCGGTTGTTCCAGTTCTCGACCAGCTCTTCTAATGAGCCGCCAGGGGGAGCAGGGTCCCGCAAGGCCTGACGGAATCCGTCAGGATCCATCAGCCTATGCGGGCGAGCCCAAATAGGCTCGCCACCCAAGCAGGGGAGGGGCGGGAAGTCAATCCTGGCTTTCAGAGCGTAGTGATCAGACCATGGCACTTCCACAGTTGGGGACATGATCACGTCTATACCCGCACCAAAGATCAAATCCAGCGTGTGGCCTGCTTGATGTGTGGGACCCAAAACAAACTGGGAGAGCCCTAGTGTCGCCATGGAAGACACCAGATCCGGAACCCGTGAGGAGGGGGTGGCATCTGCATGGACGTTGAAGTCCCCCAAAACCAGTAGGTTAGGGAACTCCAAGGCCCAGCCTGCCACCACCTCCAGCAGGTCCGACAGGGTGGCTGCTGGTGCGCTAGGTGGTCGGTACACCAGCCAGACAGCCAAGCCCCCCTTGGTGCCCCACACTAGGCCAACACATTCAATGCCGGTGATTGATGGTGATGGCAGAGCCCTGAAAGAGCAATCCTCCCGGATTAACAGTGCTACCCCTCCCCCCCGACCCACAGTCCGCGACTGGTGGAGGACGGAGAAGCCCGGGGGTGTTATTTCATGCAGGGCAACTACTTCGCCCTCACGCACCCAGGTCTCAGTCACGCAAGCCAGGTCGACCTCCAGTGAGATGAAAAAGTCTCTCATAGTGGCGGTTTTATTGCCTATAGACCTGGCATTGCACAACACCAGTGACGGAGGTGGGTAATCCCTGCTCGCCCTACCCTCGTCCCTCGGGATGGGGCGAAGATTGGAAGGGATTCGAGCATCACCACATCTCAAAACCCTTCGCCTGTAAAATCTACCCCCACCGCCATACCTCCCTCGCCCTTCCATGGTGGTGATCCCAAACCCCATGTTGGCCTCATCTATAAAGGACTGGTATCCCCTCACTAACCAGTCATCCCTGGGCCAGGTCTCTTGGGTCGGAGGGGTATAATGATGGAGTATGGAATCAGCAGGACAAACATCCCCACTAGGTATGGCCCATCCCGCAGCACCCCATGTAAGGAGGGCGGCCCCACAATGGCCCACTAGCTGTCAATCCCTTTCTTGCTCATGGGATGACCGAGGGGCTGCTAACTCTTTCTGGGCCTTTGGGAATATTAAAGAAGCATGTGCTGTAAAATGGGGATCATTCGCCAACAGAGAGCCAGCTTCCTGCTGAGGAACTCCATCTGTCCTATCTTGCCAAAGATGGAATGGGGAGGAACGGTTGTCTTCGTGGGTTTTGGGAGTATTAAGCAAAGGACCAGCCTGAGTATTTTGGATCAAGAGTCTATCAGCAACCTGAAGTTCTTTGGGAGTTGTTAACATGGAGTTATCATGGTCGCCAGGCTCTTCCTCTTCATTGCTATCACTTAGGAAGAGATCCGAGTGTTGGACCGATGTCCTTCCTTGGGATGGAAAGTTGTTGGGCATATTTAAATATTGTGTTCCAGGCTGTAGTGTCCTTATACTTTGAATTGAAATCTCCGATTTTATGCTTAATAATCTTCTCTTCAGTTCTTGTATTTCTGAGCTCACGACTTTCTCTTCCTCTTTCGTATTTATGATGTCTCTATTGTTTAGTTTGATTTCCCTTCTCAGCATTTGTTTTGATTCTCTGTCAGGGACCAACTGTCTCACTACTTCATCTTTGAAAACCCTTACCGGGTGGAGAAAGTAAGACCGCCATAAGATGTTTTTCATCTCCATAAGTCGGGATGGGAATGCCGGTTTACTAAAGGTCATAAGTAAACGTGTGGCATTTCTTGTGTTAGGCAAGAAGTGGAAGTTTTCCAGGTCTACTTTTTTATAATGGCAGTTCAAAAGCTGGGATAAGGATGTTGTAATTGACCTGCGATTCGTCCACCTGTACACATTGCGATGAATCTCAAGCATAATCTGGTTCTTTTGGAGAACTTGGCAGGACCTTATTTGGTCCGTGACTTGTATTGGCAAATCGTTAACATAGCTATGCCTGGGCTTTGTAAAGGGAGGGCAGATATTCAATTTCTCCTCTATATTAACTATTTTTGTGAGAATTTCATTCAGTCTTTGGAGAACTAAGACCATAGTTTCTGCAGACATCATGCAAATTTCTTGGTAAGGGTGCATGTCTGGAATCTGCTGGCAATTAGCTCTTTTGCTGTTTTGTTCCAAAGACATGGGTGGGTCAGCGTTTGGAGTAAGGGGAGTCTCTCCTCCTCCTATCCTCTGGATTGAATCATCTCCAACCCTCCTTGAGAGGAGAGGAGTCAGGTCATCTCGTTCCCTTGGAGAAAAGAGTGGGGGGGATCTCCCGACATCATTACTCACAGTTTGCTCTCTTTCAGGGTTAGGAGTAATGGTATTCGCTTTCGACCGCTTCTCAGCTTTAGAGGATTTATGAGTCCCAATTATGCTGTTTTGGTTCTTCTTGCTTCGTTTTTTCCTTCTAACAGGCATTCTAAGGAATTAGCAAAGTTCTGTCGAGTCAAAACCAGGTCTTTTAACAGGTGGAGGAAAAACAGCCAGTGAATAAAGACGAAACTGCAAGTTAATCGCCAGGGCTGCAATCAATCTTCACTCGGCGTTCAGTGATTACGCTAAGTCGAGTTGAGCCATAAAACCATAAAATAAAACCACAAAACTAAAAACAAAAGGAGACAAACTGATAAGGCAACTAATGAACAATTTAAGTGTCAACTTAGGATCAAAAGGTGACTAAAAACTGCTTAAAAACTTGATTGAAGGCGGGAGGCTCTGACTAAGCTACTGCCTCCGCCGCCATTTTGGCTCAAATATGAATCAAATGTTGGAAACTACTTTCATATCTAGTGGTTGTGCAAACAGAGTGTATGTTAAACATATTTCATATGAGGTGTCTATCAGATGAATAATGTGGTAGAGAAAATAACAAAAGTAGAACTGGATGTAGGACTTGCTTAGGCTGCAACCCTATACCAAAACCTACCTAGGAGTAAGTCCCATTTAATTCAATAGCACTTTCTCCAGAGCAGGCAACAGTAGGATTGTTCTTTTAATATGATTATAGGAATACTGTGAAATATGTAAATCCCACCAATAACAGAATGGGAGGCCAAAATGTATGAATATGCAGAAATGGTTAAGCTTATAAGCTGTATAAGAATAAAAGAAGGATGACAGAAACTTGAGAAATTTGCCCAGAATTGGTTTATTCATTGACTATTGGATCCATTAGAGTGATCATATGGACCCATTTGATAAGTTTTTTTAGTACAGTGGCACATCAGTTTAAGAACTTAATCTGTTCCAGAAGTCCATTCTAAATCTGAAACTGTTCTTAAACTGAGACACGCTTTCCCTAATGAGGCCTCCCGCTGGTGCCCTTCCACCATTCGAATTCCGTTCTTAGACCGAGGTAAAATTCGCAAACCGGGACACTACTTCTGGTTTTGCAGAGTTCTTAAACCGAATAGTTCATAAACAGGACTGGTCTTAAGCCGAGGCACCACTGTACTAGAAAAGGCTATAATGTTTGGTTTAACAGCACAACTGAAATGTTTTATTGGGTAATATCAAATACACACACACACACACACACACACACACACACAAATTCAAATAAAGAATTAATTAAAAAATAAAAGAAAAAGTTTGTTTGCTGCATATTTGCAGTTTAGCAAATATGCAGCAAATAAGTCAGACCACAATCCTATACACACTTACCTGGGAGTAAACCCAATTGAAATCAATGGCTTGTATCCAACTAAGTTATGCTCAGTGTAGACTCGTTAGATTAGACCTCAGTTAGTCATGTCCATTAATATCAATGGATCTACTCTGAATATAGCTAACACTATATAGCTACCCCAATGAAATTTATTCCTTAGTAAGCATGCATAGGCGTGCTCTGTTGATCTCTGATTTGTTGCTCACAGTTCTAACTGACAATTGTCATCATTTTTCACTTCTAGAGCTGTGCAAAAGCACCACTACTAGGCATGCTCTCCAATTCATATGCCCTCTGAGTCCAAATGAGAGCGTTCCCAACATCGCTGTCCACTTTGTTTTTGTTAATATCCCATTATGAGAATTTGGAAAATGAAGTTAAAATAAATGATTTATTTGGGGCTGATGTAGAGGGGACAAGGTACAGAATTCTGTTTCCCTTTTAAATGCCTTCCAACTATGTGTTCATCAGATGATTGATAGAACACCACCCATGAAAAAGACAGTGAGCCAATGAAAACATTACAAACACCATGGAAACTGCTGGAAAAGGCCATCACACAATGATTTGTACATTATCATCATGCAAACCCTGAGACCTACTCACAGCGCTGGCCATTGCATCATTTTGGCACCTGGTGCAGAGAATTTCCAAGCCAGCACTACCACATTGGGGAGGTTACTGGCATGGAAACTCTCCACATCCTGTGCCAGAATGATGGGGTGGCTGGCACCACATGCTATGGCTTGGGGTAAGTCATCAACATACAGAGACTGTTTCCAGAAGTCTCTGTGTGATGCTTGTAATATGTGCTCTGGCTCTGTCTATTGTTCCTTCAGACTATCCTGTAGGTTCATATTTGAATTAAAGCACATGCTATTGGGTTTCTATTGTTCTTGATTTCTGATCTGGTAGGTTCTCCACAAATCTTCTCTATGATACAGGTAGGTAGCCGTGTTGGTCTGAGTCGAAGCACAATATAAAATTTCCTTCAGTAGCACCTTAAAGACCAACTAAGTTTTTATTTTGGTATGAGCTTTCGTGTGCATGCACACTTCTCCAGATATCTTCAGGTATCTGAAGAAGTGTGCATGCACACGAAAGCTCATACCAAAATAAAAACTTAGTTGGTCTTTAAGGTGCTACTGAAGGAATTTATTTATTTTTTGCTTCTCTATGATGTTGCTTGATCCTATGGCAGGGGTAACCAATATTCTAACTTACAACTTTCTTCAGCCCCAGCAAGAATGGTCAAGGGACGAAGACAATGGAAGTTATAGTTCAAAGCACCTGGAGTGCACCATTTTGGCTAATCCTGCCCCACGGTTTGCTTTCCCCCCAGATCTAGCAAATTTTATTCTAATAATTCAGACTTCATTGGAACTTCTTGCAGAAGTTTTGCTTGACCAGGATGCTTCAAGTTCTTCTACCATTATCATTCAGTAGCAACCTTCTTTGCTGAATCTATTACCAGTCCTTAGTACAATGGTACTTCAAGTTAAAAATGCTTCAGGTTACAAACGCTTCAGGTTACAGAGTCCGCTAACCCAGAAATAGTACCTCAGGTTAAGAACTTTGCTTCAGGATGAGAACAGTTTCAGATTAAGAACGGACCTCTGGAACAAATTAAGTTCTTATCCAGAGGCACCACTGTAAGAGCAATGTCAACCAACATACAACAACATTCTTCAGTAGAAATCCAGAAGACTGGAAACAAAGTATTTCTTTAAAAACTTAATTTTATTAAAGTGTTTTAATAGTATTTGCCTTAAGCAATCCCACAAAATATTCTACAGTTTTTTGAAAAGGGGGGGGGAATGCAAGAGAAAAATAAAACTCTTGCAAGACATGACAATCATATGATGAATTAAGTTAGATTTAAAGTCATAGAATCATAGAGTTTGAAGGGACCATGAAGATCATCTAGTCCAACCCCCTGCCATGCAGGAATCTTTTGTATGATATATTGTTGTTGTTGTTTAGTCTTTTAGTCGTGTCTGACTCTTCGTGACCCCATGGACCAGAGCACGCCAGGCACTCCTGTCTTGCACTGCCTCCCACAGTTTGGTCAAACTCATGTTGGTAGCTTCGAGAACACTGTCCAACCATCTTGTCCTCTGTCGTCCCCTTCTCCTAGTGCCCTCAATCTTTCCCAACATCAGGGTCTTTTCCAAGGATTCTTCTCTTCTCATGAGGTGGCCAAAGTATTGGAGCCTCAGCTTCACGATCTGTCCTTCCAGTGAGCACACAGGGCTGATTTCCTTCAGAATGGATAGGTTTGATCTTCTTGCAGTCCATGGGACTTTCAAGAGTCTCCTCCAGCACCGTAATTCAAAAGCATCAATTCTACGGTGATCAGTCTTCTTTATGGTCCAGCTCTCACTTCCATACATCACTACTGGGAAAACCATAGCTTTAACTATACGGACCTTTGTCGGCAAGGTGATGTCTCTGCTTTTTAAGATGCTGTCTAGGTGTGTCATTGCTTTTCTCCCAAGAAGCAGGCGTCTTTTAATTTCGTGACTGCTGTCACCATCTGCAGTGATCAAGGAGCCCAAGAAAGTAAAATCTCTCACTGCCTCCATTTCTTCCCCTTCTATTTGCCAGGAGGTGATGGGACCAGTGGCCATGATCTTGGTTTTTTTGATGTTGAACTTCAGACCATATTTTGCACTCTCCTCTTTCACCCTCATTAAAAGGTTCTTTAATTCCTCCTCACTTTCTGCCATCAAGGTTGTGTCATCTGCATATCTGAGGTTGTTGATATTTATTCCGGCAATCTTAACTCCGGTATTTGCCTTAAGCAATCCCACAAAATATTCTACAGTTTTTTGAAAAGGGGGGGGGGATGCAAGAAAAAAATAAAACTCTTGCAAGACATGACAATCATATGATGAATTAAGTTAGATTTAAAATCATAGAATCATAGAGTTTGAAGGGACCATGAAGATCATCTAGTCCAACCCCCCTGCCATGCAGGAATCTTTTGTATGATATATTGTTGTTGTTGTTTAGTCTTTTAATCGTTTCTGTCTCTTCGTGACCCCATGAACCAGAGCACGCCAGGCACTCCTGTCTTGCACTGCCTCCCGCAGTTTGGTCAAACTCATGTTGGTAGCTTCGAGAACACTGTCCAACCATCTCGTCCTCTGTCGTCCCCTTCTCCTAGTGCCCTCAATCTTTCCCAACATCAGGGTCTTTTCCAAGGATTCTTCTCTTCTCATGAGGTGGCCAAAGTATTGGAGCCTCAGCTTCACGATCTGTCCTTCCAGTGAGCACACAGGGCTGATTTCCTTCAGAATGGATAGGTTTGATCTTCTTGCAGTCCATGGGACTTTCAAGAGTCTCCTCCAGCACCGTAATTCAAAAGCATCAATTCTACGGTGATCAGTCTTCTTTATGGTCCAGCTCTCACTTCCATACATCATTACTGGGAAAACCATAGCTTTAACTATACGGACCTTTGTCGGCAAGGTGATGTCTCTGCTTTTTAAGATGCTGTCTAGGTTTGTCATTGCTTTACTCCCAAGAAGCAGGCGTCTTTTAATTTCATGACTGCTGTCACCATCCCTGCCAAGAAAACTCCATTTAGGATATATAATTAGCACTTAAGTCCAAAGCGAAGTATGCTACTGCTGAATGTTGTACCGCAGCCAATCTTGATCTGGTGCCTTCCACATGTTTTAGACTACAACTCCTATCACCCCTTGCCAGTGGCCTTGGAGAAGTTAGGAACACAAGAAGCTGCCTTGTTTTGAGTAAAACCACTGGTCCATGTAGCTAAATATTCTCTACACTGATTCGCTAAATATTCTCTACACAGCTCTCCAGAGTTTCCAGTCGTATCCAGAAATTCCATAGTCTGAACCTGGGACTTCCTGCATACAAAGCATAATCTCTGCCACAGAGTTATGGCCCTTAGGAACCAAAGCTTCTGGAGAGCACCAAATGCATTAGAGTCTTGTTCAGTGTGTTCAACGTGTTGGTGCAGTTTAGCATAGAGATGATCAGGGTTCATTAACTCTGTGAAAAACTGGATTTGAAAACTGGATAGCTTCATGTTTGTGCTATCCCTTACACCTTGGAATTCCTATGGTTGCTTCATCTTGGACACCTTGGTACCACGATGAGACTGCAGGGCAATTCCAGTGTTGCCCAACTCTATACAGATAGCATTTAGAAGATGCAGATTCAGATTCTTGTAAATAAAATAAGTCTAAATCATCAACAAATACGCATAGGAATCTTAGGTGCAGTCTAATGGCTTCCCGTAAAGCAGGCTTCCCCAAACTAAGGCCCGGGGGCCGGGTGCGGCCCGCAAGGCTCTTTTATGCGGCCCCCAGTAACCCCCACCACCCGCTCTTAACGGTGCTGCGCCATGCGGCTGCCCACTTCCGGGTCCCCAGAGCATTGGAAATAGATTGTGCGCATGCACAAGCATCATGTCTGGCATGTTTCCGGGCCGGAGGAGGCCCATGCGCATGCGCACAAGCTATTTCCGGTGTTCCAGCAACCCGGGACTGCACCAGAAATCACATGTGTGCATGCATATGGGTGTGTGCTCCGGCCCACAGTGTGATTGGTGCTGGCGGCACCGGCCCTCGGCGAGGTAAGTTTGGGGACCCCTGCCGTAAAGCAATCCTGTTTGATGAATGAGGTCTCTGACTTCTTTCACTATAGAGATGCTAACACTTTTTTTAAAAAAATAGGTGCTCCTTGCATGGAATTGTTTATTTATTTATTTATTGGGGGGGGTCCTGGAGGGGGATGCCAGAGCCAGGGGCAAAATTCGACTGCAAGGGCCACTGCATGGAGTGGTATTGAAATGCACATGAACCTTCCTTTTCTTCAACAAGGCTCTTCTATGACCCTCATCACCACAGTATCCCACGGTCTAACGATGCCCGCTGATTGAAAAGAGCCATTTGAAGCTTTAGCCTGTTGAGTAATCTGGCCAGCAAAGCACTCTTAGGCACTTTATAATCAAATAAATGATCGCATTTGTTCTCTGCTGACACTTTATTGCTGCGATTACTGATCTGCCGAGGATTGTTAATGTGTGTGCAAGGTTCTGTAATGAATTGTTTCTCCCATAGATTTGATTTGCCTTCTATACTTAAGTTCCTCTTTCTCCTGCTATGTTACAGCTTTGATATACGTATGGTCCTGACCAAAATAATCCCTTTGTACCATTTTACAGATGTCTATGCAGCTCCCCAAAGGATACTAGCTTATTTTACTTACAGTTTCTATTACTTACACTTACTTACAAATTTCCTATTTGTAAGCATTACCCATAAGTTTTAAAATATAAAATATAAGAAAGAATAAAGCTGCTCTTTATTACTGAGATATTACAAGCTTCCTTTTCAATTAACTCCTGCTGAGTTTCTCTATTATGTATCAAAGCTAAATATTACCTAATTTAAGACTATAATTTGTTTTTAATGCCTATTTGAACAACATAGTTTGTTTATTACTTTGTCTTTCCAACCAATTTTGTCTTTAAAAAAATTAGGAGAAAAACCCTCATTAGATTTCTTTAAGCATACACATGGTTCTCATTGTTAAAACCACCTGCATTGTTGTGTTTGTGTCTGCATTCAGATCAAGTCTTTTGTTGCTGATGCTGATGGTAAATTTATAGGTATACCATCAGATTTTTTGTACCTAGCTGGGATTTTAACAAAGCTCAGGGAAAGTTCAAGAGGTGAGTTCACAAAAAAGAGGTTTTGTGGTTTGTTTGTTCTCTGATTCCAAATATAGATGTCTGAGAAATTCAACTACATTTCTGTTGTGAAGAAATTTTACATAGAATTCCACTTTGGGCATGGGATTTAAAGCTCGGAAAGGAAGAAGAAATGGAAATATAACCATTACTTTGCCCATCGCTTCTATAGCATGGAACGATTAAAGAGAATAGAGGCATCTCTGTTCTGTGTTATGATTTACCACTGGAAGGAGCTAGAGTAATGATGTTGAATTACTGAAGAATATAGCAGAAGGGCATCAGCATGGTTAAAGATTTGAAAGGATATTATATATACAGAAGTAAGCTTGCACCTAAAAGGGTGGGGGAGAAGAGAGAGAGAAGAAATGGAATCTGTTACTACTGGAGATGATGCAGCGTTGAGCTGTATAAGATCTTTTGGGAAAAAAAAGACATGTGGGGTCTTATACATGAAAAACAAAAGGCAATCATTTAAAAAGCTGCCAGATTTTTTTCTCCCTCTTGTGACAAGGGAGCAAACAGAGATGGAAGAGTGAAAGAGAGCGAAGGGTGGGGAGAGAGGGAGCCATTCAAAAGCGTCTAAATGTTTATATCCTTTGGAAAAAACAACAACAGCAGCAGCTAGGGTCTTATGCCAAGGGGCTCCTGCAAGGCTGAGGAAATGACAGCTTTCTGAAGCCTTAACACTGTATGCTTAAAGATGTGTTCTGTACATTTTTCTTGTTGGCTAGCTAGCAGCATAGCTGCATTCACTGAACCTGCTGTGAAGCAACAGGAAACAGGAAGTGAGCATCTGAAGCAGGACTTGCATCAATATCATTCCAGCTGTGGCACCCAAGGTCACAGCACAATGGTGTCAGGACCCAGAGCAGACACCAAAGCTCTGGTTCTGACTAAAATGAGGAGCTGCTGGACCAGTGGCACCAGACTGAAATAAGATGGGAATAATAATAATAATAATAATAATAATAATAATAATAATAATAATTTATTATTTATACCCCGCCCATCTGGCTGGGTTTCCCCAGCCCCTCTGGGCGGCTTCCAACAGAAAAATAAAATACAGTAATCTATTAAACATTACAAGCTTCCCTAAACAGGGCTGCCTTCAGATGTCTTCTAAAAGTCTGGTAGTTGTTCTCTTTGACATCAGATGGGAGGGCGTAACACAGGGCGGGCGCCACTACCGAGAAGGCCCTCTGCCTAGTTCCCTGCAACTTGGCTTCTCACAACGAGGGAACCGCCACAAGGCCCTCGGTGCTGGACCTCAGTGTCTGGGCAGAATGATGGGGGTGGAGACGCTCCTTCAGGTATACTGGACCGAGGCCATTTAGGGCTTTAAAGGTCAGCACCAACACTTTGAATTGTGCTCGGATACGAACTGGGAGCCAATGTAGATCTTTCAAGATCGGTGTTATGTGGTCTCGGCGGCCGCTCCCAGTCACCAGTCTAGCTGCCGCATTCTGGATTAGTTGTAGTTTCTGGGTCACCTTCAAAGGTAGCCCCACATAGAGCACATTGCAGTAGTCCAAGCGGGAGATAACTAGAGCATGCCATATTACTTGATGTACTGGTGTAATGCACCCAATCTTTTAGCCGCCATCCATCCTCCAACTGCCTGGGAACTAACCCAGTCCATAGCATCAGAGGCTCTTGAGCTACAGATTGTTGGGCATGGGGATATGGAGCAAGGTTACCAGACATCCCCGTTTCCCAGGGGCTGACCCTGGATTTACAATTCAGTCCCCATACAAAATCAATTGAAGTTGAAAAGTGTCCCCAGATTCATTGAAAAAAATCTGGTAACCTTAATATGGAGTCCATTCAGAGTCTACACAACCAAAGGAACCATATCCCCTCCATACCAGTGATCTTGTTCTGCATTCCTATCTCGACCCATCAGCACAGGTAATGAGCCTGGAGGGGATTGCTCTTAAGGTGAAGGAATGTGCAAGTGCAGGCTAGTGACCTACTTCTTGGCCTTCCACTGACCATACCTTCCACTGGCATGATGCCATTAGAGGTTTGCCCCTGAAGGAATGTGGCTGTCAGTCTGAAAGATGTTCCTAACTAGTTCTAGTCTGGCCACCTCTCAGTTTCCCAGCTTTCTTGCTCACTCAACACCCAACATTCTCTGAGTGCTGATCATGTCCAGTCCTTATTGGGTTGTTTTGCGAAGGCTGTGGGGGTTTTTGTGTAGGGGTGTGTGTGATTTTCACCCTTTTATGTCTTTTTTTAAAAAAACAATTTCTGTAGTTTTGAAAAATTCAGGGTCCCCCTCAAATGTGCTGGCCCTTCTTTTTTTCTCAGTGGCCCCATTTTGCTTACAAAACCATTGTTATAGGGAGTGGATTTTTAGCAACTGTACTGGAAGAATAGGGATAATGCAGACCTAGACAGTTATGACTTTCCCCCATGCTTATCAATGCTTTTATTTCTAAGTTGAGAATATGCCATTGGATGCCATTTCCTGAGAGTGGTGGTGAGGAACAGTGGTGGTAGAGAGCTATTGTCTAGGAATAGAGGTCTGGTAGCCCCGAGAATTGATGTTTTTGAATTATGGTGCTGGAGGAGACTCTTGAGAGTCCCATGGACTGCAAGAAGATCAAACCTTTCCATTCTTAAGGAAATCAGCCCTGAGTGCTCACTGGAAGGACAGATCCTGAAGCTGAGGCTCCAATACTTTGGCCACCTCATGAGAAGAGAAGACTCCCTGGAAAAGACCCTGAAAGATTGAGGGCACAAGGAGAAGGGGAAGACAGAGGACGAGATGGTTGGACAGTGTTCTCGAAGCTACCAACATGAGTTTGACCAAACTGCGGGAGGCAGTGGAAGACAGGAGTGCCTGGCGTGCACTGGTCCATGGGGTCACGAAGAGTCGGACACGACTAAACGACTAAACAACAACAAGCCCTGATGCTTGTTCTTCAAACATTGTGGACTACAATTCCAACCATCCCTGCTCATTGGCCATTCTGGCTAGAGCTGATAGGAGCTATAGTGCACAAGATCTGGAGGGCACCATCTTGTCTACTCCTGGGGAAGAGGGTGTTTCTTCTGATCCAGGACACAACTTATTTCCCTACTGTGCTCCCTTTTTGCAAAGCACATTCTTCCTGTGTATTGCGAACTGAGCCTATGAACTACTCCATTGTGTGCAATCATGGGAAAATCAGATCCATATTGTTGAAAGCTGCACTCATTTTCTTTGCTGTGACAGTTGCTGCTGAGCCTTATTCCTCTTGCTGATTGTCAGTATCTGCCCAAGCAAAAGCAAAAGCATCTTTGTAAAAGCTACTCGTCTAACTTATAAGTCTTTTTAAAAATGTGTTTGTGTGGCTCTGTTACCCTGTCTTCCAGGTTATTGGCTTTCAATTACAAATCCAACAGGATGGCAGTGACAATGGCACTTGGGCTGCCGACCATACCCATTCTCCTCAAAGCCGTTGGAGAGATTCTCCCCTATAATGCTGGCTGTTATTTTCCACTGTGTCATGTCCTGTTGTGCTTGTTAAAAGCAGTCACCTGTAAAAAGCCCATAGAGCTTGTTTAAAATCATTCCTTTAATCAGATGTGTCTGTTTCTCTTGGCACAGACTCTGTTAATCCTCAGTGTCTTTATTTTCTGAGCTCTGGGCCAGACAATAAAACACTATGCTTGACACTTTTTGCCTCTTCTGCAACAGACCTCCTGTGCCTTTTAACAGATGGATGATGGACAGAAAACTAAACAGGTGAAGCTTTTCTCAACATGAAGATGCCATGAAGATGCTATTAAAATACCACAAGATGTCTGAAACAGCAGCCATGAAAGGACAAAGCCACTATGTTAGAGTTTATTTAAAGCAAGGTTGGGAATCCTGGGGTACTATATTGGTAGATTTCAGCTCCCAGCCAGCATGACCGGTGGTCAGGGTTCTAGTCCAGCAATATCTGGAGGTCCATAGGTTCTCCATCCTGATTCAAGGAAATACCTACTTTACTGTACACATCCACATGAGGTACCATACTTGGAATAATCCAAATAAAGTAGAGATCAGAGGGTGGAGTATTACGATCATAACTTTTCCTTTCATTGGATACTTCCACCAGCAGAAGAGGAGGGATGGAGGATGATGATGATGATGATTTGCCAGTTCTGCCTTCTGACTGTAATGTTCTGTTGAAGCTTGGGGCCTGCAGGGTAAGTGATAACAAATACCAGAGCCTCTGCCAGGCCAGGACCCAGTGGCCCCTGCTAGCTGTTCGGTAAGACGGTTTCTCAGTAAAGGTTAAGAGTGATCTGAAGCCTGAAAAATGCTGGCAGGGATTGAACTTTCAGCAGCTCCACCCTGCTGGTGCAGGTCTTTGCAATATGTAAAGGCCTTGTAACTAATTCTGCAGTTGCATGCTCCAGCATGGTGGTGGAGCAGGAGAGGTTGCATGAGGAATCATCCTCAGACTCTGGTATGCAGACAGTATGCTCCGGCACCGGGGCGGGGCACACCTCCCAGAGGGGCAGGACGCGCGTTCCGGGGGCAGGGCGTGCCTCCCAGAAGGGTGGGGCGTGCATTCCAGGGCTGTGGCGTGCCTCCCGGAGGGCCGTGGTGCACCTCCCAGGGGTGTGGCGCACGTTTCGGGGTGGGGCACACCTCCCAGAGGGACATGGCACGCGTTCCGGGGGCGCGGCGCACCTCCCAGAGGGGCGTTACACACATTCCGGGAGCGGGGTGCACGTTTGGGGGGCGGGGTGGGTGCCTGCGATGGCGGTCTGCCCCCACCGCCCCTATCTTCCTACGCCCCTGTATGCAGAATTCCTCTTCCAGTGAGATGATTGATACATCATCCAAATCAGAATTCTTCTTAGGCCAACAGTATGCCTGTGGGGTAGCTCAGTTGGTAGAGCATGAGACTCCGGGCCATGGGTTCGAGCCCCACATTGCACAAAAGATTCCTGCATTGCAGGGGGTTAGACTAGATGACTCTTGTGGTTCCTTCCAGCTCTACAATTCTATGATTCTAATTTGGGGCATCTTTTTGTCATTTTTTTAAAAAAAATCTATTAATCTAACTCACTGTTGCCCTAATCTTTATACAGTGACATGTGTCTCAATAATATCATGTTTGTTGTGATATTGTTGTACTAATGTGCACATGGGATGCACATTCATGTGCAGTGCAGTGTGGAGAAGAGAAGACTGGAGAAACTGAGACCCAGATGCTCTGCACAAAAAAAGTTTGATAATGGAAAAAAAAATGGAGCAACGAAGAGTTCCTACTGGCTCAGATCCACTTCAGATAGGAAGGACTGATAATTCAGACTGCTAGAATCAGTGGAGAAATTGGGATGAGGAGAATTAGAGAAGCATCCTAAAACCTTACTAAGGGTAGCAAGAGGATTTATTTTTGTTGAGGAGGACTTAGGAAGGATCTCTGAAGCTCTTCCTTGTTTACAAACTTCTAACACATTTGCTTCAGGATGGAACAGGATTAGGACAAGGGTATTGTTACACTTTTTTTTTTTTAAGGTAACAGGTCAATGAGTTATGAGTGAAGTAGCAAACCATGATAGAAATTCCTGAGGCAATATGAACCATTCCATTTCCAAATGTGTGCAAGCAAATGTCATGAATAATGTATTTTCTATAGTATTTTGCCATGCATTATTGAAGCCATTTGTGCTGAATGCCAGTGATCATGTGGCTTTTTCATTATGGGTTGGTGATGCACTTAATATCCTAAGTTGATCACATTAGTGTAAAGACATCATCTTGGATGCATCCTTTTATTTCCTCCATTATATCTTCCCACCCTTCCCAGAAAATGTACAGAAAATTGTGATGTGAATTATTTACATGACAATTGTGGCCAGGATCAGAGGCAAAAATTTGCGGAGCAATTGATGTGACTCTTATGCTTGCACAGTACGCTACATTTCAGCCACATTCGTAGTTCAAGGGCATATTGCAGTCTGGCAAAATCACTCAATAGGCCGCAGAGCAAGGTCAGTGAGGAGTGTGATTTGGGAAGTGGACTAAGGGAAGTCCTGAGGGCCAGATGAGGAGCCCTACATTTGGCCCCAAAGCATGATGTTCCCCAAATCTGCCCTACTACTTTGCATAAAGTATGCCAAGAAGCTGTTTTCCAAGAGCACAAAAGCAAAGTAATGGAAGAAAATGCCATACATGGCTGTCATAGACCCTACCTGCTCTATACAATCAATGCAGCATCATATAAAAGTCATGGCTTCTCCCAAAGAATCCTGGGGATTGTGGTTTGTTAAGGGTGCTTAGAGTTGTTAGGAGACCATAGTGGTTTAACAACCAGTCAGTTTCCTAGGAACTTTGGGGATTGTAGCTCTCTGAGGAGAATAGGTCTCCTAAAAACTCTCAGGGCCCTTAACTACTCACAGTCCCCAGAATACTTTAGAGCAGACATCCCCAAACTTCGGCCCTCCAGATGTTTTGGACTACAATTCCCATCATCCCTGACCACTGGTCCTCTTAGCTAGGGATCATGGGAGTTGTAGGCCAAAACATCTGGAGGGCTACAGTTTGGGGATGCCTGCTTTAGAGGAAGCCATGAGTGTGTAAGGTGGCATGATACTGCTTTAAAATATATAGTGCAAATGGCTCCCACATGCATGACACAAGGCACTTTTTCAAACACGAAGGGATAGCGTCCAGAGGTTTTCTAGAAGGGAAAGCTGATTAGAGGAACAGTGGGAGCTTTTCTCCTGAATGAATCAATATAGGAGCAGACTCTGCTTTTGAACCAATGATTTACATCAGTGTTGGGGAACTTCCACAGGCCTAATCAGGAGGTTCACCTACCAGGCTGTTTTTGGTGAACCATCATCACCTTTTCCACACATCACAACATATTTCAGGTGTGAGAAAGTTCAAGCTGTGAAATAAAACTTCAGGCCATGGCTGCAAAGGACGAAGAATCAAGGGTTTGCTCCCAATTGTTCCTTCTCAAGCAAAATACAACATTATTTGAATGTGGCACCATTTGCTGCCACCCTATACAGAGACAGAAAAAAGCTCCAAATTTTTAAAAGCTGTGAATTTTGGTTGCAGTTGAAGAATCAGGAGCACATTTTGCATCAAACAGTGATGGTTTATTTAAAAAAGCATTTTAATGAGCAACTACCTAATTTGCACTTCCTGAGCCAGTATTCCCACATGTCAAATTGACCCATATAGGAGAGACCACTTCTGGATCCACCCCTCATTTACATGGAAGTCCTTCTCTAATGTATAATTGATCCTTGAAGTCTTTATGGCTCATTGGAGAAAGTTCGTTGACTATTGTGTGGCAATTCACGCGAACTCCCCGGAAGGAATAAAGACACAGGACACATAGCTCAAGGTTAATGGGTCGAATTGGCCACAACTTTATTGATTACGGAAGAAGAGAGGTATTGGCATAGGCATTGGATCTAACCGACTATATCTGACTCCAGCCCGCTCTGCTGGCAGTCTGTGAAGGGTTAACCACCATTGGATGGGTCCTGCGATGCACATCAACTAGGTACCCATCCTGGGGCCACCATTCGGGGTCGTGCCCTCAGGCCCTCACCTTCCACGGTTTCGGACTTGGCAACGCCCCTTGGACTCCTTAAGGGAGTACCCCTCCGCATTTTGGGGAGGTGATGGCAGCAACCTCCCCACCACATCTGTACCTTCAAGAGCCAATCCAATGCCTACCGCCAAACCAAGTTGTGACGATTACCCCGAGGTAGGCGAAAACCACCTGGCCAGAGCCAATTTGCCAGGTGGGAAAATTCCTACCAGGCCCCGAATACGGCGACCAACCGAAGTCCGGAGGCAACGTCAAAGCCGGAAAAAACCCTGCCTGAACGGGGGAGGTGGGTGGGCGAAAAGGTAAGGTCGGTCCGAACTGGAAGAGGACGAGCTCCCGCCGCGGCTCACCTATATAGGCGAGCTCCGCCCTCCAGGTGCGCCCCGATTGGACGCACCGCGGCGGGTGGCTGACCAATGGGCTGGGGGGAATGCTAGCCATTCCCCCCCTGCGTGAAGTCCGCGTTCAGCCCACAACCCCTCCTCCCTGTGAGCCGGGAAGAGGCTTTGTGTGGCAATTCACGCGAACTCCCCGGAAGGAATAAAGACACAGGACACATAGCTCAAGGTTAATGGGTCGAATTGGCCACAACTTTATTGATTACGGAAGAAGAGAGGTATTGGCATAGGCATTGGATCTAACCGACTATATCTGACTCCAGCCCGCTCTGCTGGCAGTCTGTGAAGGGTTAACCACCATTGGATGGGTCCTGCGATGCACATCAACTAGGTACCCATCCTGGGGCCACCATTCGGGGTCGTGCCCTCAGGCCCTCACCTTCCACGGTTTCGGACTTGGCAACGCCCCTTGGACTCCTTAAGGGAGTACCCCTCCGCATTTTGGGGAGGTGATGGCAGCAACCTCCCCACCACATCTGTACCTTCAAGAGCCAATCCAATGCCTACCGCCAATCGGGCCCGAAAGGGCTCGCCGCCAATACCTCTACCTCCGCAACCAATACCTAAGAGCCAACAGGACATCAGCCAGCCAGACGTCATTGCCATCATCCGAAAGATGCACACCATCATTGCGGTAAAAGCGTTCCTCTCTGAAGGTTATAGCGGGGTGTGATATCACAAGTCCATTCAAGGCCAGGACCTTTTTGGCCACTGCCAAATCCAAAAACTTTCTAGCTTTGTTCACTGCGGCCGGTGAAACGCAATCGCGCCAAATGCGCCTCTCGAGCAGCGAAGACCAAAAGATGGTCAAGGACGGGCAAGCCACCAGCAGTTCGTCAAAGTCCCGAAATATATTCCATTTTAAATCTTGGCCTTTGCGATACGCCAGATCGTTCTCGCCAAGTTGCACCACCAAGACGTCAGGGGGACCATACAAGGCAATCTTGGCCTTCACAGCTGGCAGGAATTCGGACCAGCGCATGCCCCGTCTAGTAATCCAAGTAATTCTGACACAGCGTGGCAGCCCGAGATTAGGACCCAAGTTCCGGTCACAAGCGCGTGCGCGGGCCCAGTGCATGATGCTATGACCCACCATCCAAATCTTAATTAGCATTCCTGAAAGCAAAGCAGAAGAAAAACACTAAGCACGACCGCCACGTGAGGCAGGGGGGGGATATTACTTCGGGGGGCGTAGGTATCCCTTGTATGCTTTGGACTTCCACCGGCCCATATCCTTAATTCTTTCAGCTGACAACCCCATATGCACTGCAGTAGTAGCTGCACCTATTCGAAAGGAATGGGCAGCAAATTCCGAGGGAGGTAGGCCACAAATCGAAATTGCCTTGCGCATGACGCGCGTGAACTGGTGGCGCGTTAAGGGGGAACCATCTGCGTGAATTAATAGGGGGCCAGGCGAGGGGGGCCTTAGATGGAGGAAGCGCCTGGTGTCCTTCACCGGGCATGGACCACTCTGCCCCGTAGCGGGTAACCGCATTAGGGCACCCTTCCCCTGCTGGTCAGTCTTGGATTGGCGAATGGAGACTACCAATTCATTGCTGGACAGTGACACGTCGGTTAACAGAATGCCCCTACTAGACTTGCCAGAAGGGCATTCACAAACTACTTCGCCAACCCTGAGGGCGCCGAAGAAGGCTATTGAAAAGGCTGCGGAGAATAGTCTAGCCTCATACTTGGACCAACAAAGACCCCTGAGAATTTTGTGGATTTGCATCAAAATATCGAAGGTTATTGGCTTGCGATAATCCCTACGCGGAGGCTGAAGCCTGCGCCAACCCTCTAGGGCCTTTCGTACTAAGAAATCTGAGCAAGGGTCAATAGAATAGCAGAGCTTGCTAAAGAAGGAAAGGGCGGCAGTTTGAATTTGAAGGGTCCTTGCTGCCCTGCCCAAACGCCTAAGGTTTGTTAGATACATCAGAACTTCGTGCTTATTGGGAGGATGATTAATCGCCGACCCCAATGTTTTATTCCTATAACTCCTAAAGTCAGACCAAGCTTTTTTGTAGGTGTTAAGAGTGGAGGGGGCAACCGACGCCAATACTCCCTCTAAGACATCTCGTTCCCAAGATTCCAAAGGTGTTCCGGGAAAGTCTCCGGCAACTCCTGAGCCTCTGGCGCTAGAGAGCGGAAACGGTCCATCTGGAAACGAGACAAAGCGTCCGCGATGTCGTTATTAACACCTGGTACAAATTTGGATGAAAAATAAATGTTCAATTTCAGACATAGAAGGACAAAGGCACGCAGTAAGGTAGTGACCCTGGGAGAGCGGGAGGATTGCCTGGAAAGTACGCCCACGAGAGCCTGGTTATCAGTCCAAAAGCATACACGGTGATTTCTGAACTCCTCTGCCCATAAGTGCACGGCTACGACTATTGGAAAGAATTCTAAGAAGGTTAGATCGCGGGTAATAGGCTTATTCTGCCAATCGGGTGGCCACCGTTGAGCACACCAACGACCCCGAAAATAAACCCCAAACCCAAGGGAGCCAGCCGCGTCCGATTGAACCTGGAAATCCACCTGGAGTTTCAAATTGTCCTGCCAAAGAGACACCCCGTTAAAATTCTCAAGGAATTCCAACCATACTTCCATGTCTGACTTGACCCCCTTATTAAGGCGCACCCTGTGGTGAGGTTTTTTGAGGCCTGCAGATAATCTGGCCAATCTGGCACAGAAGGGGCGCCCGGGGGATACCACCCGGCAAGCAAAGTTAAGATGGCCCAGAAGAGACTGGATCTGTTTAAGGGTCACTTTTTTAAGGGGTAGCAACTCGGAGATAGTCTGCTTTAGGGCTGTTAACTTTTCTTTCGGTAACCGTGAAGTCTGCGCGACTGTGTCCAGTTCAATCCCCAAGTATGTTATAGTAGACACAGGTCCCTCCGTCTTTTCCGCTGCCAGAGGTACTCCCAAATGGGCCGTTAAAGAGGCAAAGGCTTCTAGAAGGTAAGCACAATCTTGGTTATCAGCTCTCCCACAAAAAAGTCATCCAGGTAATGTGTGACACCCTCCAAACCTGTTTTGAAGCGTAGGGCCCAATCCAGGAAGGTGCTAAAGGCCTCGAACGCGGAACACGCCACGGAACAACCCATGGGCATGGCCTTGTCCACAAAGTACGCCCCTTCAAATTTAAAACCCAGCCACCTGTAATCCTGAGGATGTACCGGGAGAAGGCGGAAGGCCGATTCTATGTCACATTTTGCCAAAAGGGCACCCTTGCCAAACCTTCTAATAAGTTTAATAGCCTGGTCAAAAGAGGCGTACTTGACGGAGCACAGCTCCTGGGGAATGCCGTCATTGACTGAAAAACCTTTAGGATGAGAAAGATTGTGGATAAGTCTAAATTCTCCAGGGCTCTTTTTAGGGACGACGCCCAACGGTGAGATGTGCAGATTTGACAAAGGGGGTGTGCTGAATGGGCCGGCGACCCTTCCTGCGGAAATCTCCTTAAAAATCTTTTTTCTAGCAACCTCAGGCATTTCCCTAACCGATTTTTGATTAGGCGGTTCGCCTGACAGGGGGGGAGTAGTAACAGGGATTCTGAAACCTGAGGAAAAACCTTCCCATAGATAATTGGACGCCGTGCAATTAGGATAAAGTTGTAGCATAGATCTTAAGGGGCCCAGTTTAATCGGGGAGTAAGCCAAAGCCAAGGACAAATTAGTAGCGGTTACCTGGTGCGCCCTGGCCGGCTGATGATCCGCCCCTTGTCCCGTGCTGAAAGTTACCACGCCTTCCCCGAAAGGACTGCCTGCCCTTGAAGCAGGCCGTGGCAGGATGTGAACCCTGGCATTTTTCGCACTCGTGACTATATTTGCAATAAGCCCTGCTGCAGGTGCCTTTGTTATATTCCCAACACACAAGGCGTCGGGTAGACTTTTTAAACTCCGTCTTTGCTGATCGAAATGACTCTGGCTGTTTCTTTTCGATGTAAGGGCCCACATGCTCGCCCCAGAAATTCTGGTCCCTCAAATCCCACCTAGTGCTGGACAACAAGGAGGCATTTCTACGAAAATCCTCGTCGTACAGCAATGCAGGACCCTCACCTGCTAGGGCATAAGCTTTTCTAACATGGGCCATGTAGGCCAGGAGGTGCATGGCCCTCTTGGGATAGCAGGCCACAATGGTGCCCATATAGACTTGAAAACCGTCCAACCAGTTTTCGAAGGTCCGCTCGGCCCTAGGCTCCCTGTATTTTCGTTTGCCGTAGTTATTTTTCTTTTCCCCTTTTCCCTTCAACTTAGCTGGGGGAAGGAGAGTAAATATGTCCACATAATCCCCATTAAGGATCCTGTTCCGCTTTTTGTTGGACAGGTGATTTCCCAAAATAAAATCTGACGACTCGAATGTGGACTTCTTTATTTCCGGTACTAACGCCCCATCCTTCCACTCCAGCGTGCCATTAAAAGTCTTACGGTGCGAGTTGGCACGCCGCTCGTGCGCCCAAACTGGCAGGCCCACAAGATCCTCACCCTCGCCCCAGTAACCCTCTAAGGTGGGGTCCTCATCGTCCGAACTAGAAGAAGAAGTACCTGAGTCATCGTGCGGGTCTGTATGCTTGGTCTTCTTGGTCTTCTTTTTGCTGGTTTTCTGCGGCGCTTCCTTCTCCGATTTGTCGTGCTTCCCAGTATTCTTCTTGGAACTCGTGAGTGGCTCAGGATCCTGGTTCTCGCCATCGGAAGTGGTGTTTGAAGACAAACTCCTTGACCTAGACTGAGAACTTTGGGAAAGGTTACGCAAACAAGTGGGGGTGCCTAAGGATAACTGGGAAGCCGAATTATTACCACCCGGCGTAGATGTCCCGATGCCCACTGGGTCAGAGGATGTAGTGGCCACAGCAGAAACTGATTGGGATCTGGTTCCAATGCGGCGGGCTTCAGCCGTGCTTGAGGAAGCAGAAGTCCCTGGGCGGGCATCGTCCTCCCTTGGGGTGTCAGGGACCACATTCTGAGACCCCTCAGCGGGAGGCTCCTGTATAGGAACCCCTGGTCTTGATACCTGTTGGAAAAAATTCTGGATGCCTGAGAAAAGATTAGCTATTGCCTCTGGGGAAACGGAGATAGTAGTGAATGTAGGTGCACTGGCAGCAGCAACAGCCGTTGCGGTGCGCTTCCTTGCGGGTGCGGTTGCGGAATCAGCCTGCTTACGCTTAGGGGCCATAACTCCTAGTTATAGTGAATTACAAAGTATAGTAACGTATGACTTAAGGGAAGGAACCGAGATACCCCACCGATGAATGAACCGGAGACAGTAGAATCAGCGTCCCAAGGCTTCTGATCGACAAGGGCCACTAAGGCACTCGTAGAATGATGGTACAAACTGGCTGCCTAACCGGTGGGGGAGTAGCAAAGCAACCCGAGAGCCTAAGTTGCTAGGGCCAGCCAATTGGCTAAAAAGGCAGGACCCTTAGTATCAAGAATTAACAATCTAGCAATTCGATAGCAAAGGCCAACCAGCCAGTACAACTGCGTTAATGCAACTAATCTATTTATCGAACCGAGTTGCTAGTGCCAGCAGATTGGCTAAAGATCGAGCCCTTAGTAACAAGAACTAAGCAATCAAGCAGTTTGATAGAAAAAACCTACCAGCAAATATACCTGCGTTAATGTATCTATCTATGAATCAGTCAGAGTTTGCTAACTGCTATGCAAAATAAAACGTCCTGCTGACTAACTTAGAAGGAAGAAAAACAAACAAAACAAAACTGGCTTGAAGCCCTGATGGTCAGGAGAAACAGCAGTGCTAGGCTAAAGAGTTCCTCTGATGGACTAATGAGGCCACTAAGGCAACCTATAAAGGGCCTTTCCTAGCACTGTAACAGACCGATTAGATCTGGAGCGAAAATAATTATGACCCTAGCTGAGGGTCTAAATTGACCAAATTAAATTGGTTCTCCTTCGGGAGTGAGGCCAATCACCGCAAGGGCAAATGAGCTCCAGAAGCCCCCGCCCAGCCCGGTACCGCAGCTACCCCTGTTGATATCCCTACTAGGCTAATGGGGGGGAGCGGTTGCGTGGGGCTCGCTAAAAGTGGCTTGCAAGCGGCAAAGTACAGGCTAATGGGGGGGAGCGGTAGCGTGGGGCTCGCTAAAAGTGGCTTGCAAACGGCAAAGTACAGGCTAATGGGGGGGAGCGGTAGCGTGGGGCCCGCTAAAAGTGGCTTGCAAGCGGCAAAGTACAGGCTAATGGGGGGAGCGGTAGCGTGGGACTCGCTGAAAGTGGCTTTCAAGCGGCAAAGTACAGGCCCAAGAAGGAGGAGCGTATGCCGAGATTAAAATTCTAGACCTCCTCAAAATGGCCGCCGAACAATGCACGTGGCCCCACACAAAATGGCGGCCCGGGAAGGGCGTGGGACACACTCAAAATGGCCGCTGGACGCGCACGTGGCCACCCTCAAGATGGCCGCGGGACAGACTCACGTGGCCGCCCTCAATATGGCGATCGGCCCTAGCGCAGCCGCAGTGGCGCAGACTTGCGATGCGCGTCGCTATGGCAACCCCAAGAAAACAAACACTGCCCAACGAACCCCACGTGCGATCTGGCCACAGCGGAGCAGCCGTAGTAGGCAAACCGCGGGCAAAAGACCGCCGATAACCGAGTAGCCTGCAAGCCCGCTAACACTTAAAAAGAACTTAAAATAGCACGTTACCGAGTCCGCGAGGCTCCGGAGAGGAAACACTGTGGCGGAGAGATGCTAGCCGCGCCCCGGGTCCTTGGTGACGAACGCTGCAAAGGACGCTATAAACGCCCCCGGCGCCACGATCCGAGGCAGGAAATTCTGTGACCCGATCCCCCGACCGGAGGCGAGGTACCCCAGGAACCCGGTCCCAGGCGTGGCAGCCCTGCGCGCGGACGGTTCCCGCAGCGGGGCTGTAGCCGACCCCCACCGTGGAGTCTCCTGGGTCAAGGGGGGGCGAAGTAGTAAGATGCGGGTCCCACGAGGAATGGCACAGCCGAGAGCGGCGGTAGGTAGCAAGGTCGGCGCAGCGCGGGTCGCGGGTCGCCGCAGCGCGAGGAGCTACCCGGTAGCAGGAGCTACGCAGTAGCAGGGTCCGAGCGACGCGGGTCGTAGTAGCGCAAGAAGCCCGATGCTAAAAGAAAGGAAGGTGGCGTTTAAAAACACCGTTGTGTGATTTCAGCTAGTAGCGAGAAGGACTGCAGCGAAGTCTGCAGCGATCAACGATGCGACGAGCGGAGACGAAAAGGTAAGGTCGGTCCGAACTGGAAGAGGACGAGCTCCCGCCGCGGCTCACCTATATAGGCGAGCTCCGCCCTCCAGGTGCGCCCCGATTGGACGCACCGCGGCGGGTGGCTGACCAATGGGCTGGGGGGAATGCTAGCCATTCCCCCCCTGCGTGAAGTCCGCGTTCAGCCCACAACCCCTCCTCCCTGTGAGCCGGGAAGAGGCTTTACTGTAATATATTTCTCAATGGCATTCATCTCTGAGCATTTATTTTATGAAAACAATACTTCACCCTTCTGCAATATTCTTGAGAATGTTCCTTTGCCCTTTGTGCTCTGATGACTTACATGTTACAACTAGTCAAAAATGAACTTTGGCATAACCTGTCTATTATCCTTTTTAACCTGTTTTTCAACTTCCATTATGGTTGATGATGTAAGATCAGGCCTTGAGCTTCATTTTCATTAAACTCACAAGCATGTGAATAATTTACTTTTCCCCACTGATAATTTTTTTTACCAGTTCAGTTGTGTAAAGCAAATATAATTTTCATTTCCTGTAATGTAATAAAATAGCCCTATCATTATCTGTCATCCAAAATATTTATTTTTTGCCCAAGAAGCCATACTAAAATCTCTCTTCAATATGATTTTTGAAGTTTTTTAAGACTGCCAACTGTGAACCAAAGCAACAACAGGAAATAAGCAGCAGTCATATTCTAGTGATTTTAAAGATCTTGAGACTGAACTTTCAGACCAAATAATTCTGAACTTTGAATCTTCCAATTTGTCAGTGTTGAGAAATTACTTTGAAGCTGCCTCATACCAGGTCTTATTATCTACTTATCTGTGTTAAAATGGTGATTTGGGGCATGGGGAGGAGGCACTTGCTCACGAATGCACTTATTACATGATAAATCATAACATAGTATAGGTTTTGTTTCTAAGCATCACAGTCACTCTATGTTGAGGGTGAATTGAGTGAATCTTTCACGACAGGTTCACATTTGGGATTTTGGTCCACCCCTCCGACACATACAGTCATTCAACTCCACAGGCTGCGGTGAAATATGAGTTACGGCCAGCAAATGGTCTAAACTAGGAATGGAGAACTTGCAGCTGGTGGACTCTGACTCCCATGAGCCCCAGCCAGCATGGCCAATGATCACCAATGATGGCCCTTTCAGTCTGGCAGTATCTGTAGTCCAATTGGTTCCCTGTTCCTGTTTTAGAGAAAGACAGATGTAGAGAATTCAATGAATTCATTACAGTCATACCTCGTTTAAGTATGCTTCGGTTTGAGTACTTTCAGTTTAAGTACTCCGCAAACCTGTCTGGAACGGATTAATCCACTTTCTATTACTTTCAGTGGGAAAGTTCACTTCAGGTTAAGTACGCTTCAGGTTAAGTACGGACTTCCGGAACCAATTACACTCATACTTTGGGTTAAGTACGCTTCAGGTTGAGTACTCCACGGACCCGTCTGGAATGGATTAATCCACTTTCCATTACTTTCAACGGGAAAGTTCGCTTCAGGTTAAGTACGCTTCAGGTTAAGTACGGACTTCCGGAACCAATTACACTCATACTTTGGGTTAAGTACGCTTCAGGTTGAATACTCCGCGGGCCCATCTGGAATGGATTAATCCACTTTCCATTAATTTCAATGGGAAAGTTTGCTTCGGTTTGAATACTTTCAGTTTAAGTACTCCGTGGACCCGTCTGGAACGGATTAATCCACTTCCCATTACTTTCAATTACTTTCAATGGGAAAGTTCGCTTTAGGTTAAGTACGCTTCAGGTTAAGTACAGACCTCTGGAACCAATTGTGTACTTAAACTGAGGTACCACTGTATTTTTATTATTAATAAAACAATAATTAACATTTCAAACTATTGCTCTTCAACAAAGTTGACTTTGTTTTACAGCAAAAAGTTTCAAACTGCAGACAATCTAGGTTTGTATTAAAGTCACAGAGAAACTAGAAGGTATTTGATCCATTTTTAATTGAACTTCCTTAAATGTGCATTTGGAGATGAGACCCAAACTGACAAGACCTTTGCCTTAGGAGACACCTTTGGTTGTTTTAACGGCTTTGCTTTCATTACCAAATAGATTAAAATACAGTATAGTTGCCATTGTTTATAGCTGATATAAACCTTGGAAATGAGGGTTTGCGATTATAAATGCTGATACAGACCACTGACTCTGGAAGCATTCAGAGAAGGTTATAATAAGAGGCTTGAAGAAGAAGAAAAAGCGTGAAGTAAAATAATGTGTACATGATAATATCTAACTGGAAAAGAGCTGAGGGGAGAAAACAAAGATTGAGTTTTAAGTGACTTGCATCTAATTCCTGAAACACCCAGATACAGCAAGGAAGATCTTCATGTAGCAGTGAGAATTCATGAATGGATTCCTGTTTGGAATCACTAACCAAGCATGCAGAGCTTAGATGGCCAACAAAAAGTACAGTTTAGGTAGGTCGATCAACCATGGTATTTCTATTGAACTTCCATGGATAAGAGCAGTACGCCTCTAAATTGGAGTTTATGGGGATGTTAGAAGAGGGGTAGTACCTCCGGTGAGGGACATGCCATCCTCCTTCTGGTGTGGTTTGCCCACCTTTGGTCCCCATCCTGCACTCAGCTCTTACCTGTGGCTCCTAGAAGCTGTCAGGATGCAACAGGGGCTGCACCCTGGGAATGGCTTCGGCTGGCTGGCTAAACCAGGTAAGGGTAGCTGATGGGTCTCAAGCCCTTGGTGAGTTAGGGACTTGACCTACATGGTAATTCAGGCTCTGTTGGGTTGAGGAATGAGACCAATAGTCTTTAGACTGTCAAGTGACTTTTTCATCTCAGCTAGAAAATTTGCAGGGGCAGGACATTGTTCATATCATAATAAGCATAAACTATTTTAATAATAATAAATAAATAATTGTTGCAATAGTGCTGGACACAGTTGGTCATCATTTTCTTCTCCTTTTGAGTTATTAGATGGATAGGAAAAGGAAATGTATCTTGTAGTTGACAGCTTGCTAGCATAATAAAAAAATTCCTTCAGTAGCACCTTAAAGACCAACTAAGTTTATAAGTTCTGAAGAAGTGTGCATGCACACGAAAGCTCATACCAAAATATAAACTTAGTTGGTCTTTAAGGTGCTACTGAAGGAATTTTTTTATTTTGCTTCGACTCAGACCAACACGGCTACCTACCTGTAGCTTGCTAGCATGATTGTCATGCCTAGGTAGACATGTGCAATTTGCTGAAGAGGGTGCTATATATCTCCATAAACAGATGATTAAATGCAAATTTCCCAGCAACTGGTATTTCAGTATACAGCTGAAGGAACTTAGGACAAGATGGATAGCTTCACTTTCATACCCTTTACAAAACTGACCGCAAACAAACACAACAGCTATTTCTTATTTAAAACAATAGGAAATGGCAAACCACTTTTAACTATCAGCAGCTTATGTGGCCCAGATCAAATGTAAAATTCCAACCGTGCTTAGGCTAGCAATCAAGAGTGACCTTGTACTGCTGTTCCCTACCTCTTTGTCCCTATTGCACTGGCATCCCCACCCTCCACATTATTTAGGGAATTATAATTCATGTTATGCGTGTACCTATAGTTAGTGCTAAACCCCATACTGCAATTCTTCTTCTATCAACAGTGGGTTTGGCACAACCATTGAGCTGGTTAATGTTCAGCTTTGTACACACATAATATTAATCATAGGAATGATCCAAATCCCAGCTGCCATCCAGCAGGGCTTTACAGAGTAGTGGGGCCAACACCCCACCCACCCACCCCATACATGATGGCTGTTCCCATTTTTTTCCGTTCCCATTTTTCCCCGGCCATTTTTTTCACATGAGTGAAAAAGGAGAACACAAAATATGGTCTGAAGCTCAACATCAAAAAAACCAAGATCATGGCCACTGGTCCCATCACCTCCTGGCAAATAGAAGGGGAAGAAATGGAGGCAGTGAGAGATTTTACTTTCTTGGGTTCTATGATCACTGCAGATGGTGACAGCAGTCACAAAATTAAAAGACGCCTGATTTTTGGGAGAAAAGCGATGAAAAACCTACACAACATCTTAAAAAGCAAAGACATCACTTTGCCAACAAAGGTCCGTATAGTTAAAGCTATGGTTTTCCCAGTAGTGATGTATGGAAGTGAGAGATGGACCATAAAGAAGGCTGACCGCCGAAGAATTGATGCTTTTGAATTATGGTGCTGGAGGAGACTCTTGAGAGACCCATGGACTGCAAGAAGATCAAACCTATCCATTCTGAAGGAAATCAGCCCTGAGTGCTCACTGGAAGGACAGATTGTAAAGCTGAGGCTCCAATACTTTGGCCACCTCATGAGAAGAGAAGACTCCCAGGAAAAGATGTTGGGAAAGATTGAGGACCCTACGAGAAGGGGACGACAGAGGATGAGATGGTTGGACAGTGTTCTCGAAGCTACCAACATGAGTTTGACCAAACTGCGGGAGGCAGTGGAAGACAGGAGTGCCTGGCGTGCTCTGGTTTGTGGACCACTAGTGGTCTATGGACCACAGTTTGGGAACCCCTGGTCTAGCCTTTCTCCACACTTAGTTAGCTTTCCATGTTTAAGGGCTGAATGGTTTTTTGTTTTTGTTTGTTTTTTACATGTGGAAGCATCCAGACATATGCTCTTCTATTTGTAGCCTGAAACGGAGCAGTCCAGGAAGTGCTGCACCGCATAATGCTTTTTTTTTATCATTGTAATGGACTTCCTTGCTTCGTCAGCTACAGCTGTCTTATATCAGATAGTGGGAGGGGGTGTCTCACAAATTGAATGCTTTCATGCATCCCACTGCTCTGCCCTTGCTGCTGATGTGAATGTGCGAATCCATATGTGTCATCCTGCTGCGTTAATGTCCTGCCATACACATTACTCCATCCTATTGATTCATAGGCAATGCTGAATGTAGTCCTGAAACTAATCAGCCTAACCTTCTCCTAGTTCCTTGACAGCTGTTAAGTGCTGAGATTCAATATAAGGGACTCTGCAGGTGGGAGAAATCACAGTTTTGAATATTCCCATGTATAAAATCTCTCTCCAAGTAGAAAACCAGAACATCAGAGTATGGCATGGATCTTCCTCCACAATGTGATTTTTTGTTTAAAGAGCTTTTGTGGAGTTTCATGGAGGAACATTAAAAAAATTACACCATGCAACCTGCAGGCTGAAATGACATGGACCATTCAGGAATATACCATCTGCTGCATCTATGGAATAGTTTGTGTGAATGTGCATGGAAAGGAACGTACTATACCAAGTTAGAATTTCCATCAACTGCTCTTCCCACCTTTGCCCTAGCCCCACGTTCCCTTTTTTTTTCCAGCCACAAAAAGCTGCCCAGAATGGAATGTGGCCATCAGGATGAAAAAATGTTCTTTACTTACAACATATAACGAGAGAGAGAGAGAGAGAGAGAGAGAGAGAGAGAGAGAGAGAGAGAGAGAGAGAGAGAGAGAGAGAGAGTCTGTGTAGTGGTTGGTGACGCCCATTGGGGCAGGTAGAATAGAAGTTAGAGAGGCCAGCAGTACATGGAGCCAGAGACAATAGGATGCAGAACCAACTAATTCAAGTCTCCCTGCAACTTCTCCCTGCTGAGATGTACAAGGGCAACGACGGAGACTAAGGAGGAAGTTGGCAGCCAAGACCACTCTTTGAATTGGCTATAAGTAACAAGGCAGGCAGGTGGGGGCTGGATGTGGCCAAATCAAGGCTGGTGGTGCAGTGTCTCCGTAACACCAATGAACCAGCCTCTGCTGAAGGGTGGAAGTCATTCTCCTTTAATTGATGTTTTTAAACAGAGGTTGGATGGTCATCAATCAGGGATTCTTTAGCTGTGATCCCTGCATTGTAGGTGAGTTGGACTAGAGGACCCTTGGGGTCTCATCCAATCCTACAATTCTATGTGATGTCTAAAGGTGGGAGAGATGGTTCTCCTTTGCCCTCTCTAAATGGTGCCCCTGGCTTTTGCCACAGTAATGATGGATGGACTGAACTCAGTAGTCGAGCTCTTGCTTTGGATGTGAAAGGTCTCTGACACCTCCAGGTAGCTATGGGAAGGAAACCCATCTGAAAGCCTGGAAAAGTATTGCCAGCCAGGATAGGTGGTCCAGGGCTAGATGGGGAACTGATCTGCCTTGACAGAAGGCATCTTCTTCTGTTTCAGCTGGAATATGTTAATCATTAAGATCACACATGACTCTTGGTTGCTTAACAACAAAATATTTTATTTATTCTTGGTGCAGAATACCCTGCTATATTGTCTGACCCCTCTCCCCTATGCCCAATTCTAATTATATTTCTGGAGTCTGAGAAATAACAAAGTGTGAGTAACCTTAATACAGTCGATTCACCAGGGTACTGCTGATCTGACTTTGGATCAGAGGCAGAAGTAGAATCAGCAGGAAGGGCAGCTTAGGGTTATATCTGCATTATTGTTAGAGAGTTGTGCTAGGTATGAATGACTATATTTTACCAAGCTGAAATCTGTGCATTATTTATACTACTGACTGGTTTCCATTCTTAGAGTGACAGATTATTTGTATGGTTTGGGGGATGGGGGGAGGAACAGTTCAAAATATCACTCTCAATTATTTAAACTACATTGGCACTTGAGCAAGATAGCACATGGTACTGTGCCCACTCACTCCTGAACATCATCTGACAGCAACCTTTCCCCTCTGTTGTGTTTTCCTCTAGGTAATTTACTTGGAGGGTGGTGGAGTCAGTAATGGGCAAGCAGAGACACCTAGATTTTCCAGGAGAGTTCGATCCTAGTTGATACAATTAGCACATTATGGAGGGTCACTGATATATGAAGGAGTGCTTTGTCCTATGTACACTGGCCAGATGGGTGTGATCATTTAGAGAAGCCCTCCTGACTGTCCCACAGTTATCTAGCATTCATTTGATTTCTACATCATCTTCATCATCATAATTTTATTATTTATACCCTGCCCATCTGGTTGGGTTTCCCCAGCCACTTTGGGCGGCTTACAGCATATATAAAAAACATACATGAACAAAAGCTTTCACTATAGTGGCACCAAAACTTTGGACACTATTCTGATGGAAATCAGAGACACCCACAATTCTGGTACATTGCTGCCTGGTGAAAATGTTTCCATTTAGCCAAGCATTTTTATATAATTAATTTGCTTCAGTGTTGGTCATTTGTTCTTGATATGATGATGTTTTTATGGCAGGGGAAAACCTCTGGGTTTCAATGTGGGGTTTATTGTGTATTTCTTTGGTTGTAAATTACTTCAAGATAAAGCAGCTGACAAATCTAATAAATAACAAATAATAATAATTCCATAGTGAGAAGAAGTGGCAGAATATACCCATTTTCAGGGTCACAGCTCCATGATATGCTGAAAGGTGTGGTGCCAAAAATTACCCCAGGTGAAGGAAGTGATCTTATAGATCTATACAAGAGCAGTGCATCTTTCAGGTAACCCAGTCCCAAGTTTGAGCAAGTAGCGGAAAGCAGAGTCAGCCCCAGATTTTTTGGGAAGATGAATTGGAGTTGGGCAATATGCACTTAAGGATTCCTTCTCCTTAAATGGGCCCGCCTTTTTGCCATTGTCGCCAACTGCTTATGGCAGCCGAGATTTTGAGTTTTTATTCATTGACAACTGAATGTAAAAACATCCCTGTTGTATTCAAATTGGGAAATCAGAATAAGGGCCATATATCTATATATCTATATCTATATCATCTATTGTTGTTGTTTAGTCGTTTAGTCATGTCCGACTCTTTGTGACCCCATGGACCAGAGCACGCCAGGCACTCCTGTCTTCCACTGCCTCCCGCAGCTTGGTCAAACTCGTGTTAGTAGCTTCAAGAACACTGTCCAACCATCTCGTTCTCTGTCATCCCCTTCTCCTAGTCATCTTTACATTCTCTGTCATCCTTAATCTTTCCCAACATCAGGGTCTTTTCCAGGGAGTCTTCTCTTCTCATGAGGTGGCCAAAGTATTGGAGCCTCGGCTTCAGGATCTGTCCTTCCAGTGAGCACTCAGGCTGATTTCCTTCAGAATGGATAGGTTTGATCTTCTTGCAGTCCATGGGACTCCCAAGAGTCTCCTCCAGCACCATAATTCAAAAGCATCAATTCTTCAGCGATCAGCCTTCTTTATGGTCCAGCTCTCACTTCCATACATCACTACTGGGAAAACCATAGCTTTAACTATATAGACCTTTGGGGCAAGGTGATGTCTCTGCTTTTTAAGATGTTGTGTAGGTTTGTCATTGCTTTTCTCCCAAGAAGCAGGTGTCTTTTAATTTCGTGACTACTGTCACCATCTGCAGTGATCATGGAGCCCAAAAAAGTAAAATCTCTCAGTGCCTCCATTTCTTCCCCTTCTATTTGCCAGGAGGTGACGGGACCAGTGGCCATTACCTTAGTTTTTTTGATGTTGAGCTTCAGACCATATATCTATATATACCGTGCTATATCTATATCTATACTAGGCCTGGTTCTGTCCCTTGCCCAGACAATGCCAGTTGACTCAATGTTAGGCATGAGAGAATAGGTGGTGAAGTAGGGAAGTGATTGTGATAAAGTGTTGGATGGGAATCACAAGAAGGGAGGGTGCTGTTGCCCTCAAGTCCTGCTTGCAGGCTTCCCATAAGCATCTGGTTGGCCACTGTAAGAACCAGCTGTTGGCCTAGATGGGCCTTTCGCCTTATCCTTCAAAAGGCTTCTTGTATTCTTATTATGTTGACCCTCTGCCTTCCCTCTGCCCCTTGGTTTGTTTTTAAACACTCATTAAATAGTTAAATTTCACAGACGTAGAAGAGACATATCTGAATCCCCACATACTTGAAGGATCTGCCTAGTGTTACAAATGAGCTTAATGTACCTAGCCAAAATCAATTCTGCCCCATAAGAATATTGTAATTATTTTTTTATTGCTGTGCATGGATTTATTACCTTTACAAATAGCTTTGCTCACTACCATCATACGCTGTAGAGAGACAAATATATATCTTGCATGAACTGATGATAGAAAGTCAAGCTTACATGCTGAAGATGTGATTTTATTTACTTTAATTTTATAAATAGCTCTTTGACTTTATTTTGGTCCAGATCAGAGGCCAGCTGGGTCCAGATCAGAGGCTGGCTATGGGTACAATAAGGTAAAGGTAAAGGGACCCCTGACCATTAGGTCCAGTCGTGACCGACTCTGGGCTTGCGCGCTCATCTCGCATTATTGGCCGAGGGAGCCGGCGTATAGCTTCCAGGTCATGTGGCCAGCATGACAAAGCCGCTTCTGGCAAACCAGAACAGCACATGGAAACGCCGTTTACCTTCCCGCTGTAGCGGTTCCTATTTATCTACTTGCATTTTGACGTGCTTTCGAACTGCTAGGTTGGCAGGAGCTGGGACCAAGCAACGGGAGCTCACCCCGTCACAGGGATTCGAACCGCCGACCTTCTGATCAGCAAGCCCTAGGCTCAGTGGTTTAACCACAGCGCCACCTGGGTACAATACACTATGGCTAATGCCAGCATGACAGTTGTGGTCCTTTGCATTCCCAACTGCAAAATTGGTGTGGAAGGTGGGGGGGGGAGGGTTCAATTATATACAAAAGTGAGGCAAGCAGCAATTATTGTCACTATCACAGCATGCCAACAATACCTCCCATTACCCATGTATGGAAGGCACCAGATCAAGATATGATTGTGGTAGAAACAACACAATGACACCACCTTAATTATTACACAGACACCTTCCATACTTGCAAGATGCACATGCAATATATGGCCACACCTTTCCACATTAAAGCCTTGTGGACTGGCATGATGGATTGGGTGTGTGGCTTTTCTTTACTGTCCCACCCCTTTTTTGTATAACAATTCCACCCAAAGGGAATAGTCTGTTTAGTTGTATGAGGGAGTTCCTTCCTTCAGCCTGGGACTCGTCCTTTCAGTCCAGTTCAAGACAGGCATGGGTGAAAAGAAGGATGCTTAGGATTTACTCTATTTATTGTGGCGGGGGGAGGGCAAGGGACCTCAGCCCCTAGGAGTTGGCTCCTATTGATCAAAGGGCAACCACCTAGCCACACAGCCCATAGAAACAAACAGATGATCATTGATGGGGGTGTGTTTGTGGTCTCCTCATGCTATATATGTACATGTTATATATGTACATGCTCCTATCCTTTGACAGCTGCAGGACAGTCAAAACAAAAGAATTCACATAACAATTAGATTACCAAATTTGCTAGTGCTGTGCAGTGCTGTCCACTCACCAAAAGAACATTTTTTTAAAAAAATAAAAATATTAGATATATTCACAGAGGTTATGGTCTACTGATTTATATTTGCTGCGATCACTGAAAGGACTATGCATGGGCATATTGCCAAAACTATAGACAGACAGACAGACACACAGAGTTTGTCATACACATGACTGCATCAATATTTTTTAATGTATGGAACTATTTATTGATGTACATATGCGGTCCTGTGTATAGGTAAAACATGCTTTTCCAGGTTTTTCATCATTCTCTGTATCCAGATCGGAAGCCAATCCCACATCACTGATAATACCAGTATGACAGTTTTGACCCCATGCATTCCCAGAAGCAAAATGGAAACGGAAATGGCATAATTAGCCGTCATACACACATAAATTTCTGAATACTGATGTTTTGTGTTCAGCCAGGTTGGGGGAGTACTGCACTCAGTTCACATTTTAAAGCCAATCAACCGAATTCACATTTCTCATACTAACATGCCAACAGAAAATAACACAGAGATAAATATTAGGAGAAATTGCTTGCAAAAACTGTGTATATGACGAAGTGTATATTAAACTGCACAAAATGCGTATGTTAGAAGTGTGTACAGAAATGCTTACTTTTTTAAGCAGATTGTTGAAATATATCTAAAGTGATGAGAAAGTAGATTTAAAACTGTATAAATGAGAATGTGAGAGAAATTCAAATTGACAAATGTGTACACTGTTCACTCAATTTTATTAGGGTTGAATGTGCAATTTATATGAAAATTGGAGTGTTGTTGTTGTTTTGCAATTTTTGTACTGTATCTTTAATGTCCAGGTGGGGAAAAGATACGTACAGTCTCAAAACTTCTATAACTTCTTTGTGCAAAATGCTGAAGAAACAATGGAATGGTTGAGGATTCCTGAGCCATTGGTTCTACTATAGAAACAAGACCAGATTATTTGGAACTGTAAACTTTGGGCAGAAAATTTAGCAAGGGACATTGCAGATGCATTCTTCTGGCATCAGTCTTCCTCAATAAAATGTAGGGACACAGGAAGGTCATGGCACCAAACTATTTTTCACTGCATTCCAACACTTGAAATGCTTCTCTGCAAAATAACTGCATGTTATCTCCTGGTCACAGATCCAAACAGGGTAATCTTTCCTTGTAACTGAAGCAAGCTGCATTACGCACCTTACAGAACTGGTTGAAGCCAATCTTTCACCAGCCACAGGGAATTATCTATTTTTATTTTTGCGTGGTAGGTGCAACGGGATGCAATGTGTCCATCTACAGTGTGCATGGATTTCAGTTAAAAAACCTCAGGTTTCCTCTGCAATTGTTTCTTTCCAGCGCTACCTTCCGTGGCCTCCTTTTGATTCAGCCGCCTTTGTAGCATTTTGGGATGCTTGTTTTGTTTATTATCCTGCCACAAATGGATATCAATATTCTTTTCATCCTCCTTGATTTAATGAGCTGCAAACGACAGTCGGCAAAAGGAAGGCTGTTGTACGGCTTTGCACAAAGAGCTAAAGAGAAAACCCCACGTGGCAGCTGTGTGTTGCTACTCTTGCCAGGATTAATAAATTCCAAGCAATTTACATCCTCTTGTAATGAAGAAAAGTCCAAAAGCCAAATCTGTGAGACACTGAGACTCGGGAGGGGGAAAAATAGATGAGAATTGTGAGCTTGAATTATTGAGCTTGATACAGAGAAGAAAGGTTATTAGAGCTAGTGTCAGAGAGTATTTACAAATCTCTCATTTCTTGTGTGGGCTATTCCCCCCCCGCCAACATTTGCAAAATATATGTGCACTGTGGCAGCCAGTTAGCTTTAAGCTACACATTGAATCTGTTTGCCATGTTTGAACACTATAAAGCGCTGCCATCTAATTTCATCTAAAGTGAAATTTCAAGGAGAATTTGAAAGTTTCTGCTCAGGCAAAGTATTCATGGGATTCAGAAGAAAAATGAAAACACGTTTGAACAGGCTGAAATGTATGTGTGTAAGGGGGAGAGTAGCTCAGGGGTAGATAGGGAGGCCCAAGACATTTTGCTGCCTGAGACAACCTCCGAAATGGCTCCTCCCTGGGAATTGTAGCTAATGAAGGGTGCTGGGCGAGAGCATGCTAGAGGAGTGATAAAGGTGCAGAAAGGAAGAGAAAGTAAGAAACTGTGAAATGGGGAGGAGAAATGCTGTTGTGAAGCAGGGAGGAGATGTAATGGAGAAGGAAAATGGGGGGGGGAGCCAGAAAGCCAGGGGGCTCCCCCCCACTATACCACTGTCCCCAGGAATTGTTATTAAATATTACAACAAACCCTCTCAAACCAACACACACATCCTTTCTCTTGAGACAAATGCAGAAGTTCCAGCTTGAATAAATGTCAAACAAATTTCAAGGGTAGCAAAAGAGATTTTTGAAAAGGCTAGCAAAATTAATCGAGGGGTGGGGGGAATGTCAGCGTCCCTATTTGAACGTTCTCTGCAGAAATACTTATTGATGCAGAATTCTACACTAATTCTGAATAGATCAGAATAGATTCTATACCCTGCATAAATTATGCAGATAAAAAACAAGTTCATGGAATATGCTTATTTTGTTTAATTTATTCCCTGATTATGCCCATCATTATAGGGGAGGGGAAATTATTATGGGTACTGAAACCTCAATTTGTGATGGCAGAAATCTGATCAATTTTATTAATTTCTAATTTCTCAGGAAAAAGACAATATTTTGGCAAAAGTATACATTTGTGTATGCATTTTTGCTTGATATAACTATTTTTTCAAACTACCCCCCCCCCAATATAATGCAACTTTGTATGCTTTCTTCACAAATGCATATGCATTTTTATGCACAATAATATATGCATATTTGTGCACGATTTTGGCTGGGGAACTGCACCACAACATTCGACCAAGCACACATTTTGAAGGAAAGCTGTGTCTCATTTTACATATTGTTTCAGGAAGTGCAAATTAGAGAGGTTTGCATTTAAAATGGAATCCGAAACCAATTTCTCTCCTTGTCTCTTCTTGGAAACCTGGACTCTGCTCCGAACAACACAGCCTATGGTTTTCCTGTCTTCTTTGCGCAGAACTGTGGAACATAAACAACTCTTTGTGTTGTTTCTCGCTTCTCATCCATTTACAGTATGCACTATATAGCAGTTCTTTCAACAAAGAAGGCTGGCAGGAGAGTAACAATGAATAGGGGGAAAGCAAGACAATCTCCAACATGGTGGGCTAGGAGATATATTTTTCCCCTGCACGTTGCCCTCTGTTTCTCTGCCCTTATTGTGGTGTGGGTTTTGTTTCTCTTCTTCTGTCTGCCGGAGGAATGCTGCTGAATGCTGATGAGGCAATGCACGCTTCAGTTCCAGGCAATCAATTTTCTAGTAATTTTGGAGCCTTGAATACCTGACCTACAGTATTTCAGGGACTGTTCATCAAGGCAGGGCAGAGTAACAGATTATCCTCTGCTGTTATTATATTTTTTGGCAAGTGGTATCAAGGAACACCTGAGAAGATCAGACAGTTAAATCTGTGCCATTCCTCAGATCTTCTCTCACCAGGTTTATCTTATACTGCCTTTCTGGCTTTTGTCAGTTTGCTGTTACGCTGATTTCTAGTGAAGAATGGCTTCGCTGCTTTGAAATAGCAGGGCCACCTCGCTGAGCAAATGAAAGGGTTTCTCCCACTTTTCAGCAAAATGGTGGCTGAAATTGGGTGGGTGCAACATGACAGGGAGAAGTGAGGCTGAGCTGTCATTCTGTGTGCAGGGTGGTTGTTGTTTAAAAAAGAATGTGGTGTAACCTACCTAAACATAAAATCAGATGACGGTGCCATTTACTGTCAAATGATTGAGACATCTAATCGTAAGGGTGAGCAACTTGTGGACGTATAGATGTTGCTGGACTTCACTCCCTTGAAACCCAGCCAGCATGGATAGGGATCAGAGGAAGATGGAAACTGTAGTCCTACAAAATCTGGAATGCCACTGACTCCCAATCTAGAATCTATTCCATGGGTGGGGAACTTTAGGCCTGGAGTCTAAATAAAGGCCCTCCAGGCTTTTCTGTCTAGCCTTTGGAACCCTCCCAGGTCACCTCCTCTACTCCAAATCATCTCCCTTTGCACCCTCAGGTTCTTTTGCTTGCTAGAAATATATCCTTTGATTGTAATAATGCTCCTAGCTTGTCAGATTGGGGGATAGAGGTGTATGCAAACTGCAAACCTATGACTTATGCATGGCTGGAATGTAGCCTGCCGTACAAAGGTGAGAGTCATGTCTGTTGCTCTGCCTACGATTTGCCTCAGCCCCCACCCACTTTTGCCCACTAATGGCATTGCCCACCACTGGCAAGCAGGCCTTGGGGCATTTGTTTGCTTAAAGTATTTATATACCACTTTTGAGGCAGATCTCACAAAACGGCTTACAAAAAACATTGCAAGGATCTTTTTAAAATAATAATATTACCGGTAATAATAATGTTACAATAACATTAAAAGACAGATGTTTGTTTAATAATAATAATAATAATAATAATAATAATAATAATAATAATAATAATTTATTTCACGCCTTTCACCCTAGGTCCCAGGGCAGGTTACAAATTACAACACAATAATAAAAGCAGTTCTAAGCAACCCATAGAAACAAAAATAAAGTAGGTCCCATGCACCCTCAAATGTCAGAAGCTAGAGTAAAGTGGCGCAGAGCTGGCAATGGCTTTACAGAGGGGTTTTTTTTTGGGGGGGGGGATAACTAGCCTTACCGGGAGTTGCTGGAGACTGAACCTGAGATTTTTGCATACAAAACAGATGTTCCACCTCTAAACTCTTGACCCTTCCCCTTCTGTAGAGCAGGATTTCCCAGAGTGGTGTATAGCTAGAAACAACTATGGGATGGAGGTGACCTACTTGAGGGCAATGTTTTAAAAAACACCCTGTTGCAGAAGCATTTTCTTCACAAGCTTGGGAGCAAGTAGACACCATCATACTCTGGTGCATGAATCATTTCTTAAGCAACATTATTCAGTCCACATGGAATTATTTATTCATAGGTATGAATCTTCTCCAGATATTGTCTAACCTGCTCCTTTTGGGTTTCCAATTCTTGAAAAATAAATCAATAACACAGCCTGCTAAGGAGAAGAAATAATCTGAAGGTATCAAACCGTAGTCACTATTGTAATACTTCCTGCGTTTATTATTAATGATGATATCTTGAATAATTTAACGTGGGCTTGGGTAGTTGAAATCCCATTATTGCGATGGAGAGGATGATTTGGGGATATCGGCTCTAACTTGAGCCATAAACTCAAGGAACCACTGTCATTTCAGTATTTAAAAGCAAGAACTCAGGTGTCATGCTTTCTCAGCCACCATGGTTTTGGATGTGGAAAACTGCTCCAGTGTGATACCCACAAAATTTTTCTTTGGTAATTCTTTATTGGAGGGGAGAGGTCAAAACTGGGAGTATTCAATAATAAACAGAAATTACCCCAGTTTTAACAGCCTCGCCCCAAATGAGCTGAACTGAACTTTCTCATTTTGGACCTGCTTCTCTGCTTCAAATTCCTACAGACAGTCCTGGTGGAAATTTGGTAGCAGCAGACATAGAAAAGCAGTAGTGATGACAAAATAGCTCTGTGAAGGTCTATATTGTAGAGATTCATAGCATTGTAAAGGGTCATCTGATCTGAGGGTCATCTAGTCCAACCCGCTGCAATGCAGGAATCTCAACACATGGTTCCACACCCAGTTTGAAACCATATAGGACCCTGCTTAGCTTTGCAAATGTGCTAGAGCCTCCTTTCCTCCCTGGTATAATAACTGTTTTATGTGCAAGGAGCTCCTGGGAGATGTCATCCTAGGATGCCTAAGACCATTGTGTGGATTAGAGCTGGGATGAATTTCCCTCACAATTTTCAGGGGGCTGTTCTCCCTTTGCAATTGTACTAATTTGGAGGGGCACAAGAGAAATATCACAAATTGTTCATTGTGAAAAAAAGCATGCAAAATTCCATTATATTACAGGAAACTGCTAGCGAAAATATGTTTATTAGGCAGAATTGTGAATAAAAATGTGTATATTAGGAGACAAGATCATAAAAATGGGTGGGAAAGTTTGCACTGACTTCAAAAAGATTTTAAAAATTAGGACAAACTGAACTAAACTAAAAAAACCTAGAAAAAACTGAAACTGGTTTCAGAATAAGCAAAGCTATTTTCTGATTTTTTAGGGAAACAGCTCAGCTTTCTGAGTCCATTTCTGAACGATGCCAAGATGAGTTTGCCCTCATTTTTTGTGTGTGTGTAGTTTCCCCTGTTGTGTTGAATAGGTATCTCTCAGCTTCCCCACCCTCACAGGGTTGCTGTGAAGCTGCAGCCCTAGCTAGATACAAATAATTTTATTCAATTAATCAGCTTCCTTTGAATGGATTGGCCCGTTAAACAAGTGTAAATACATTTATTCCAAACCCTGAGAATAACTGCCCCCTAAATAAACCATTTGCAGCCGCTTGCTGTTAGAAGGAAAGGCTATATTTAACGTATTCCTTTCATATGTCTTAAAAAGTGTCCTGTCAAATATTGATGTACAGGTTGTTGTTTTTCTGCTGGAATTTCACTTTAAAGGGACCCTACAGCTTTAGCCGCTGCATGAAGTTCCTGAATTTATCACAAGGAAAATGTCCAGCACACCAAGGTTGCGCCAAAGTAAATCTATCACAGTAACATTTACTGTGTTATCCAACAGTTATCCAACAATTTACAGTTATCCAACAGTCACAGAAGACAAAAGCAAATTCTGTACTTTACCCTGGATTTAATTCCATACAGTAGCAGGGATACATGTCATGGTTTCCTGAAGAAGCAAAAGGTTTGCCAGAAATCATTCATTCTGGGCAAAGAAGCAAAACTCTTTAGCTTCACTAAATTAATATTTTAGAATTCCACTGTGTCACTGTTGTGAAATAGGCAACAACATAGTTTTGGGTGGGTCCAGAAGACTAGCAGGGTAGTGTCTACACGGCATGCAGGCACATACTGTGCTAATAGGAGGTGGAACAAGGTGGGCTGTATAAGCCTGCTCTACCTTCTGACTGGCAGATGGAGAGGATCAATGGGGGGGGGGGCTCTTTAGTCCTTGTGGTTTGGAGCAGGACAGCCAACAATGACTTCAAGCCCAATGCACCTTGGAGATGCTGTACACAATTTTAGGCCAGCGGCCAGATTGTTTGGAAAGGCCTGGGATTGTGCAGGAATGAGGGTCTCTTCAGCTGAGCAGACAGGACTAGACACAGAGGTGTCTTAGCCATAGAGGCTACTGGCGCAAGGCACCAGGGTGCCACGGCCTGGAGGGCGCTTTGGAGGGCACCTCCGCCATGCCGTGCAATGCCCAGAGCCTCCGAGCCGCCCTCAAGCCCTGCCGCCAGCACCGCTCTCGCCCACCTCTTTCTTGGGCTGCGGGCACTGTTGCGGGGAAGCCAGCCACAAGCCTCCTGTCGGCGTGGCAGCCATGGCTCCCTGGGCGGCAGCACCGTGCAGCCGCTTCTGCCGAGCAGGCAGAGGCGGAGCACAGGTGGCAGCGTCCCTGCCTCCCTTTCTGCTGCTGCCACTGCCGCCTCCAGCTCGGCAATCTTCCCTTCCTGCTGCCCCGGGCGGCTTCAGGGCTCCACTGGGCACAAAAGCAGCCCGCTGGGCGAGGAGCGCGGCGGCCCCACGTGGAAGACGCGGCCCTGCAAAGAGCAGGCGAGAGGTCGCCTCCGCGTCGGCCGCAGCCCGAGCTACCTGTGCGGCTGGCCGGGAGCATCCGGGTGGCTTTGTGCGGCGGCGGCGTGGCCCGGCCGAGTGCAGCACTACATGTCCTGGCAGCCTGCAGCGGAAAGGCCTGCCCCTGCCTCCCTTTTTGCTGCTGCTGCCGCCGCCACTGCTGTCTCAGTGATCTTCGGGGGCGGAGGAGCCGCGGGAGGAGGAGCGGTGCAGTGGCCCCGTTTGCACTCTCCAAGGAGCGCGCGGGAGGGAGTGAAGGGTGGGGGGCACCCGAGGGTTCCCTGCACCAGGGCGCCAAATCGGCTCAAGACTGCCCTGTCTAGACAGGTCTAGTAAGCCACATTTCAGTGGCTAATGGATCCGTGTTTTAGGCTTTGTTGGCCTGTTTCTTAGATCAGAGTAGGGACTCCCTACTTGTGAGAAAGGGGGAATGTGTGGCTCAGCCAAGAGCACCCTGGCAGGACAGGCAAGCTTAGATAGGCCATATTCATCAGGTGTAGGACCATGATTCATGGGCTCTTGGTCGGCCTTCTCCTTTGCTACCCACTTTTCCCTTTAGCTATTTCTACAGTTGTACTGCAGAAACAGCTAAATTCTGTTTGAATATATGGACATTGTATATAGGGGCTATACAGGGCCAGCCCACCCATGAGGCAAGTTGAGGTAGCAGCTTTGGGCAGCAGCTTCAGGAGAGCTCATGGGGTGGCAGATCTGGGCCTGCCACTGCCTACTGTGTGCTGCTACCGCTGGCTCCTCTCTGGGAAGTGGGAGCCAGAGAAGCAGCTGATGGAAAAGGTGCTCAAACCCACAAGCCCCCTCTCTTGTCACTGTGTCTCCCTTTTCCCTGAGAGAGAGAGTCACAGCTGCTGTGAGCTAACCAACTGCCCTATTACTCAAGGAGGTTGGTTCATAGCCACTGCATTCCCCTCTCAGGGAAGAGGGAGGCACAGTAACAAGGGCAAGGTTGGCCTCAGGATGTGGGGCAGGATGGCAAGCACTTTGCATGTACTATTGCATGTACTATTTCTGCAAGGTTCTGAAGACATGCAAACTGCTTTCTAACAATGTTTAACTTGGTGTGGTTTAAATCCAAATATCTGGATTTAAATTGCAGGCCTTGGTGATGTTTCCCCGAATGAATGCATTCCATTGGTGATATGCTTGCATTCATTCAGTAGTATTTTAGCTGCTAATCATTTCTCCTTCAGCATATGATACAAATTAAGCAAACACTCCAAAAAGGGCAACCCATCACTAGTGAATTTCACTGCATGCTCTTCACAGCATTTGATACAGAGCCTAAGGTTTTGCTCTTCTACCTTTTTTAAAGGGGGGGGGATCTCTGAATAAATAAATAAATAAAATGGAACATTCAATATTATCCCAAATGCTAAAAGACGTGTGTGACTTCTTCCATCTCTCTTCTGCATCGTGTTATAAAACAGGGGTGGGGAAACTCAGCCCCCCAGATATCTCTGTCTGACCCTTGGGATTCTCTGTAGACCATACCCCCTACTAAGCGGCCTCCTCCCCAAGTGTGTTTGCCTAGCTGAGTTGTGCCCTTGAACTCTGGTAATGCTTTTTGCTTTCCTGGATGGAGGATAAAGCAAGGTGTGTGGCTGTGTTGTAGAGACTAGCCTATTCTACAAAGGTAATGTTTAAATTCATTGCTCCATCCATTTTTGCCTCTGCCTCTGACCACCACTGGCATGTCACCCTCAGAAGGTTGCCAGAAGGAAATTCAGACCTCAGTCTGAAAAAGTTTTCCAATCCCTCTTCTGAAGTAAAGGTCCAAATGGAGTGTCATTTATTACATAGCCTTTAGTATTGACTCCCCTCCCCCCCCCAGCCATGCATTAGAAGTGCAAGTGTTTGGTGTCTTTCTCACTAGCTTTAGCGTATTATCAGGATTAATAAAAAGCCTCTATTGTCAGCATCTCTCAATGTGATTCCCATCAGGTTCTGCATCATGAAATGAACTGCTGACATAATAATGCAGCCATCTTATTTGGGTTGGATCTATCATTTAGGGGTGGGGTGGGTATCATCCTGTCAAACAATGATGTTTTATGCATTCCGACAGGCAATCCTGGGCTAATTTAAAAACGAAATATTTAGTAAATAAACACAAACGGCTGTTGCCTTGAGTCGCCCCCCCCCCCAGTTAATCTAATTTTCTGTTGGGGGAAAAATAATCTTGTCTTCTTACAAATAGAATCTGTCAGGTCAACAGAAACATCTTTTGGATAAATGATAAATGGGTGATCTTCAAACAATGCTGGGGATATTTGTTGCTGTGAGTTTCCTTAAGTATCCCAACATCATGAGATACAAATAATAATAACCACAATACCCCCCTCTTCACTTTGTAATATATGCATAGGCACACACAGCCTACCAGGAAGGGGAAAAAATTAAAAAGCACTTCTCCCCAAAAATAGCTGGATCCAATCATGCTTGTTTATTGAATTTATTCATTTTTATTCAGCCCTCTGAATATTGCAGAGTAGTGCAAATGGTCTGGTCTCACATCCACTTTATTCTTACAATTTCCCTGTGAGGTTGGTTAGACTAAGAGTGAATGACTGGCTCAAGGTCACCCAGAGAGCATCATGGCTGAGCAGGGATCTGAACTTGAGTCTACTTCTCTCCCCCACCCCATCCCAGTGTAACCCACTATCCTCTCCACTGCCTCTCAGTCTATATGCTCAGTCTGCAAACCTGGCCTGTCAGGGAGCATGTTACCCCAAGAACAAGGAGTACATAACAGGACCATCTACTGTCATGGAAACTCATTTTTTGTTGGATAAATACAAAAGTCCTAAGTTCACTAAAATGTGCACAATGGAAAAAAAACTGTAATGCTTCAGATGTCTGTGAGTGAGTACATCTGCCTTTCTCCACTGCAGAGGTGGGAAACATATGGACCTCTCAATGTTGTTAGGCCACAACTCTAATAATTCCTGTCTATAAACTGGGGCTGATGAGAGTCAGAGTCCACCAACATCTGGAGGATGAGCACCTAGGAAGAGATCAGCAAGGGCATTTTTTCCACCATTGTGACATCAGTAGACAGTAGACCAACAGGAATTTACAAGTGAGAAAGTGGAGATTGGTCTTTTGACGGCTTAGGTCAGTGATGGCTAAACTTGGCCCTCCAGCTGTTTTGGGACTACAATTCCCATCATCCCAGACCACTGGTCCTGTTAGCTAGGGATGATGGGAGTTGTAGTCCCAAAACAGTTGGAGGGCCAAGTTTGGCCATCACTGGCTTAGGTCATAACAGACTTCATTCAGTCTCCCAGATACATCCCACCTTTATGACCATGTGCTCACACACATTTTCATTATTTGGTGGGTATCTTGTTAATAATAGATAGTGTGGGTCTGGGTTTCCTTACCCTAGTGTTGGTACAGAACATAGGGATTATAAATTCTTCAGGGTTTGAAGATCAGAATGCCTCTACAGATCACATCTAAGGTTGAACAACAGAAAGAATTTACTATGGTGGGGGTTGTCTTTTTTGTGGACCCTCTTTTTGTGGAATATTGTTGCTCAGTCCTAAAATGAGCAGATGATCATTCTTCCATTTCATTCCTTACATGCGTTAACTCTGTCCCACATTCTCTTCTATGTGATTTATAATTTTAGGATGTGTGTATGGGCAGTTTCTCACAATTTTCAGTTTACATCCACCCCCTCTCCCTGTACGTTAAAGGTGCTGGTTGGTTGGCATCTGTCTGTCTTGGGGGACAATGGAAGAATGTGCCTTCAGGGGTGAACTCAAATCATTGGAGAATTACAGCGCCTGCTGTGGTTGTTGAGACCAATACAGGAGGAGTATGTTTTATTGCAGCTGGGGCAGATGAAGGTGCCTGGTTGTGCTGATACAGGTATACCATGGCATTTCTTATTTCTGTGCTCTTCTGATCACTGCTGCAGATATACAACATGGCTGTTTCCAGGCATTGCTGCCATCTGCAAGGGATTCCCAGATAGTGGGGTAAATGTTGCCAGCCATCACGTCAGGTTTGCAGACATCTTTGGTGCATGCAAACTTATAATGACATGAAGTCTTTGTTTTTTCATGTGTGTGATGTGAATTGATCAGTGTGCACACACAATTGTGTGAGTTGATTGTGCTGAAGTTATTTATAAGAAAACAAATATCCTTTTAAACTTAAGCAGACTGTGCATACACAGTGGTCTGAACAAAGGACCAGATTGTTTTTAGCTGGAAAAAACGGTGGTTTGCTGATTGTTCCTTCTCTGCAAACAAGGGGCACCTCTGCACCATTTAAAGCACAGTTATTTACCATTTCAAGGCTTCCCTTAAATAACCCCATTAACTTTAGTTTGTTAAGGGTGCAGAGAGCTGTTAAGAGACCTACATATCACATTGTCTTTAGCAAACTACAGTTCTCATTATTCTTTGTGGTGTAGGGAGCCATCCCAGTTATAAAGTGGCATATGAATGCTCCAAATGAATGGTGTGGATGCGACCATAGTAACAGAATTCCAGACACCCAAAATCTGGGGAGAGATCACAAGTAGAAAATGATGAATTTGTATCTATTCTCCCCCTCATCACTCATTCTTTGCTATTCATCCGGCAAGATCACTGATCCGCAGCGAAGGAATGACATAAAAATGCTTAATCAGAGTGATTAAATTATCTTTTATTAGAGCAATTTCAATCAAGTTTAAAAATGCATATCTAAAAAATGAGAGCAATAAATTAGAAAATGGGATTTTATTTTTCTGACATAAAGTGTTGAGTATTTTACTCCTCTTTATAAAGAGTTCTAAATGTAAAAGCCTCCGGGGAGGAAATGGGTTTCGTTGGCAAGGACAAAACCCCATTAAAAAAATAAATGCAGTTGAAAAACCAGGTCATGGAATTCCAACAGACATTTGGGTACAAACATTTGCTTACTTGAATATTACTGATGATTTGGTGGACAACTGTTGCTAGGACAAAAGCGTTTTGTGCATGGAATGTTCATTTTATTTACCTAAGTCATTATACGTATGACCATAGCTGCCAAGTTATCCCTTATTTTAAGGGATTTTCTCTTATGCTGAATAGGCTTCCTCGCGAGAAAAGGGAAAACTTGGCAGCTATGCTTATGACACAATTCAATGAGTTTCTACATTCAAGAAGTATATACAGGCACTCCCCCCACCCCCAATTATGCGTGTTCTACTCATGTGCCATTGAAAATGGTGGGAGAGAGCTGGAGAGTCCTCGTGACTCATGAGGAGACTCTACATGGAGCCTGAAGAGAATGTCAGTGAGGGTGGAGGAATCACCAAAGAGAGGCACAGCAGGGCTTGTTTAGGCTGCTCAGCTTCCCCACCTAACAACTGACAGGTGGGGTAGCGCAGCAGCAGCCACTTTCCTGCACATTCTCTGGCATCCTTCTGGCCCCAGGGCATCAATTCTAGTTGTGGATATTTTTTCGAGACAGTATTTTTGGTATGGATTGAAGAGAGAGTGGCAGAGATGGTGCTCCCCATTTTATGTGATGTCAGTTATGCACGTGGGACCCCAGAGCATAACCCCTACAAAAAATATATGAAATAAATAAATAAATTTAAAGAGGAACCTACCAAATTTGCACATTTTGAAGCCTTGCAAGCGGAAACACTGCCAACCTTCAACATTCACATTTCCTTGAACTCTGCAGTGCAAGTCTCCAATCAATGAATATGTACAAAAATGGATATACAAAGGTAAATTGTGCAGAAAAATGCATATTTCAGTGAGAATAACATTAAAAATGCATTACATTAGGGGAAATTGCTTTGCAAAAATGTGTGAACTCAATCCAAACCCCGCAGTGGTTAATTTCCTGAATGTTGTCTAGTTTGCCCCTGGGACAATGTTCCAGGCATGTCATGGCCTAACATTTACTCCCATCTTTGCATCATCTTGTAAAGACCATATTATTCTTTTCAATGGAGTTTCCGCAGGCAAAGCACTTTTTAAGATCAGACTGCTAGTCATACATTTTTCTCTTAGTCCTCCTGGCATTGAGAGTTGACAGGAAGTCTATCATTCAGAAGAGTGGTCGTCTTGAGGCATAATTGTTATAAATGAGATGATAACAGGGGAACATTTTTAACTCACTATGCTGAACTTGTGGAGGGAAAAATATAATTTACCTGACAGCTATTTTCCAAAATATCATATTTTCAAAAACCTGATGAATTACTGATCTCTCTCTCTCTGTATCTCTCTCTCTCTGAGATATAATCACCTTAATGAGGGACTTGAATTCCCTTTTCCTTTGTTAAGGGATTAGTTCCTAATATAGCTGATCAAGCTACCTAAGATAACCAGACACTGAAATAAAACCACAATGAAAACACAAGCCTTGTAGAACACACTCTTCTCAAAAGGGCCTTTACCATCATGTGGGATTAAAGGTCACTGTGAATACCACACTTGCTTTTTGTACTTGCTCATAGCTTGTTTCCAGGCACAATTCAAAGTGCTGCTCTTGACCTATGAAGTTCTAACCAGGGTCACAACAGTTAGCGTCTTAAAGTTCTGAGAACATAGAAAGGCTATAATATACCAGGGGAGGCTGTTTGCCTATCTAGGCCAGTACTGTATGCTCTGACTGGCACCAGCTCTTCAATGGAAAGAGCTCATTGGTAGAGCATTTGCTTTGAATGCAGAAGGTCCTAGGTTTAGTCCCAGCATCTCTGTATAGGGCTGCAGAATATCACTGCCTGAAACCCTAGGGAACTGCTACCAGTCATTGTGGACAATCCTGAGTTACATGGATCAGTGGCCGGACTCTGTTTAAGGCAGCTTGTTCCAATGTCTGAAAACACATACAGAAGTCCATTCACCCTTCCTGGTGGATGCTTTTGCGGGCCGGCACTCCTCCACCCTTTGCCATCCAATGAAGATACCCCTTGGGTCACTTCCCGGGTCAGGCTTCAGGGAATCTGATCCCTTCCACTGTTGGCAGCCATAGATAAACAAGGAGAGTTCTTACCAAGTCTTTTACTCAATATTCACGGAGAGAGGAGTAAAAAAGGTGCCTATCACAGTAATGGCGTTGTTCCAAGTAAAGCGCCCCACCCCACCTCACCCCACCCTTCTCTCCTTTATACGCCATCCCCACATTGGTTGATCTGTACTTTCTGCCTCTGAGCTTTCTATTCTCCTACTTTCAATGCCCTCCGGGTTCTGGGAGAAGGTCTGGAATGCTTTCTAAAGACACTGAGTCTGTCAGCTCTCTCTCCCCTGGTGCTTCTTCTTCTTCCTGCTCCTCTCCCAATATTTCTCAGCTTCTCCCCTCTGCAGCCTCTGAGCTGTGACCTCCCACAAACGACTGTTGTAAATCTGTCTTCCTCTTCTCTGGAAGGTTCAGGCTGAGGAGGCGGTATCTACCATTCCTTCCCCCTCCTCTGCCCAGTCCCTGACACCGGGCAACAAAAGAGGTTGCTGGACCAAGCTTGCTCCCTGGAAAACATATCCTGCCTGCTTGCTCAGTCATGAGCAGGCAAAGGGGCAAGTAACTCCCAGGGGTAGGCTCAGTCCACACCCGAGGCACATAAGAAAGGATTGCCTTGGTAGCTACTCCTTTCATTGGCTCTCCAGCCAATGACATGTGTTGCCATGCTTGACCTTCCTATGGCATTATTGGTTGCCATATTCAGGACCAGGTTGGAATTTTCCCAGCTGGCAAGTTGGCTCCAGCCATCTGGTTTTTGCCACCCTCATAGCAATTGCAACAACTTTGGCAGTTTAGGCATTGTGTAGTCAACAGGCAGTCAACAGTCCCTCCTTTCAGCTGCTGGGAGACCCACGAATGTAGCAGCAAAGTAGCCCTAAGTCTGTCCAAACTATGCAGCACCTAGGCCTGCATCAAAGAGCTGCTGCATGAAAGAGAAGAAGCGCAGTGAGCATAGATATTTATACAGTACTGTTCTGAGGAAAGGCTAATTCATGCTTTTAAAAAACCCTATGTTTTCCAATAAAATGAAACTGAAACATATTTGTATGCACCTCAAAATATAAGTGGTTCAATTCCCTCAAAGATACGATACAACATTATTTCAGGTTAGATTCAATACAGACCAAAAATTAAATCAAATTATATTATGTATTCTCAATTTTCTTCAGGGAATCAAGAATTGGTGAAGTGTAAAACTCTAATTAATTATGTGTTATGCTAATGGATTTTAAATTAAAAGTACCTCCAGTTTAATGCTATCAGCTCACCAATTTTCCTTCAACTTCATATTACACAATAAGATAACCACATACACAGCTCATAAAGGTGTAGCCATACAAAATAGCTTTGCTAATAAAGCAATATGCTAGTAATCACTCAATCTTCGTCCTTTCCAGATCAAAAACCTATCAGATAAGCCCCAAAAGGGAAGCTTCTGAATTTAAAAATGTTTGTGGAGAGAAGGGGGGCAGAGAAATTTGCTCTACATCTTTTAAACACACAAACATACATTGAGGCACTTAGCAATTCCCCCCCCCCTTGGAGTATGTAGTTAGGCCACTCCCACACAATATAATAATGATGAAGAGTGGCACACATAAAAAGCCTGCAACAAATCACCATCCTAAAATGCATACATTAGAGGAGAGAGGTTTGGAAAAATGCATATAATGGACAAAATTGCATTCATATGTGCATATTAAGAAAAATTAATGCTGAAATACTGGTGAATTTTAATGAGAACTTTTTATTTAAAAAAATTGCAAACTGATGGGGAAATGTAGAGAATTAATCTTAAGATTAGAAAAAATGAGACCTGAAAGAATCTGAAATTGACAGATTTTGCTATCCCTACCTTGGGCTGATGAAAGTGGAAGGCAAGGTTAAAAGGAGGAATGCAAAAAGCAAGCACACCAATGTTCTTTTCTGTGATGCAATATTTTGGCCACCACATGAGAAGTGAAGACTCCCTGGAAAAGACCCTGATGTTGGGAAAGATTGAGGGCACAAGGAGAAGGGGATGACAGAGGACGAGATGGTTGGACAATGTTCTCGAAGCTACCAACATGAGTCTGACCAAACTGTGGGAGGCAGTGGAAGACAGGAGTGCCTGGCGTGCTCTGGTCCATGGGGTCACAAAGAGTCAGACACGACTAAATGACTAAACAACAACAACATCTTCTTCTTAGCATCCAACACATCAGTCTTCCTGAATCTAGTACCCTCCAGATGTTTTGGACTACAGCCCCCTAACCATTGGGCATGATTGCAGAAGCACTAGGTTGGAGAAGGCTGCTCGCAACACATTGCAATCTGCTACAGAAATCCCACTTTACCCAAAATCTGAAAGTGCTGATGAAACACCCAGTTGGAATCTCAGAAGTTCCCCCATCCCTTGGAAATCTATAGGAAATCAGACATACAACACTCAAATTGCACCTATTGCACTTGATATGTCTTTTTCTTAAAAGAGAGGGGGGGATGGAGATATGTTGTAATAACTTCTGCTGGTGGGGGGTTGGGGTGGGGAGATAAAAAGAGACAAGAGGGCAGGCTACTCTGACACTCAGCCAGATCAAAGTTAAACTTTAAAGCACTAAAATAAGTGCCTGGAGAGCAGTCCTCCCCCCCCCCCCCCGGTGCTTTAGGACAGGTTACTTTTGTGAAATGATCCCTGCAGAAATAAAACAAAGTGTATATACACATTGTTCAATATTTTTAAGAAAAAAAACATTTTTAAAACCAGAGTGGTTTTTGCACTAAAAGTCTCCAAAACAGTCCACCTTGTATTTATATTTGTAATAAAGGGTTATAAGGGTCAACACTAAAATGCAAAACTGCAAGGTAGCTGTTTTAAAAATAGTAGAGCAAAACAGGTCTCTTCATCTCTGAAAATATCTAACAAAGCAACCCAACTTGGATTGAGTTCATGTATCCCTCCATCCAGTTCTGGCAGCCTCTGCCAGCCTCTGACCATTTGCCACCTATAGCAAATACTCCTTCAGTGTGGACATCTAGCTTCCATCTTTGCTATCATAAAAATTCCAGTCATCTACCAGAATTGTGCAATCTGGATTTCCCAGTAGGTGATTGAATTCCCCCCCTGAAAAGAGCAGCAGTCTGGAAGTGCCTATAGTTGAACCTCTACATAAGCAAACAGGTTACCTGGAGGTGAATAGCTGTGGTTTGTTTTCATTTTCTAACAAATTAAAAACTGAACTCAATGGGGCTGCTTACAAAATGGTGTGGTTGTGGCCTTAGTCTCTCAGCCTAATTCAAATCACAGGTTTGCTGCAAGGATTGAAATGGATAACTCTTATGTATGCTTCATTAGAATTTTAAATGAATAAATATATTTAAAATTATTTCCATTCTACTAGGACTGTGTCAAATGTTCTCCCACTTCAGGTTTCAGGTCAAAATGCATTCTCTCTTTTTTGGTATGTATGACACACTATTTCTTAAAAGATCCTTCTGTGAGAACATTCACTTTTTCCAGCACTCTCCACTGCCATTGTTTTCAGGGTCCTGCTGCCTGAATAAAGCTGCACCCAAATATAAGCCACACCTTTAAAATTAAAGGGGGGAGACAATATCCGATGAGGAGCGGGGGCCAAGGAGGCAGTACCTTCACTGCAGCAGCAGCAGCGGTGGGCAGCAGCGCTCACTTGCTCTCTCTCTTGTCCGCGCTCCTCCCTTCCTCCTCCTCCCTGCCTTCTGACTCCCTCTCAGGAACCCCCACGCCGCCATCTTGGGAGCCGGCCCAGCCAAAACCGGCAACGTCCAGGGACAAGCTTGCTCCAAGCCAATTTTTGTAAGGCTGTGAATATCAGCCGCACTTTAACTTTTCACGGTCAGAATTTGGGGGGGGGGTAGTGCAGCTTATATTCGGGCCAATACAGTAATTCTTGCTGTTGTTGTTTCAAATGGAGGCAAATGCTTCATGCATTAGTTGTATGGATGATCTCAGTGAATCCGAAGACATCACTTTACACAGTCAATCAGTTGTTGCCACTTTGAGCAAACAAAGCCAATTGAAAATGAAGATAAGTAAACAGGGAGTCAACCCCAGACAATCAGAGAGCAAGTAATTAAAGCTATGACCCCCATGGTGCTCTGTATAACCAATCTGATTTAACTATAGACTGACATCAATGCCGCACTCTGCTTAATTGTATGACAAACCCTGGGAAACAACTGTGATGGACTTAACGATCTTTTAAAAATAATGTAATATGAATTAGACCTCTGCTAAACTTTTAAAGGGACGCAGGTGGCGCTGTGGGTTAAACCACAGAGCCTAGGGCTTGCTGATCAGAAGGTCGGTGGTTCGAATCCCCATGATGGGGTGAGCTCCCGTTGCTCAGTCACTGCTCCTGCCAACCTAGCAGCTCGAAAGCACATCAAAGTGCAAATAGATAAATAGGTACCACTCCGGCGGGAAGGTAAACGGTGTTTCCGTGTGTTGCTCTGGTTCGCCAGAAGTGGCTTAGTCATGCTGGCCACATGACCTGGAAGCTGTACACAGGCTCCCTCGGCCGGTAAAGCGACCTAACAGTCAGGAGTCCCTTTACCTTTACCTTAAACTTTTTTAAAGCTCATATCGATAGCTGGGCAGGACTGGGCAAGAGAGGGAAGTTTCACAAAACCATATACAATTCTCACATACCTTCAAAAGCTGTTGCTTGTGTGGTCCTGGCATGGGCATCATAACGAAGGAAAATAAAGGGTGGGCAGGAACAGAAAAACAAAGCCCAGCTGGCCTCTTCTGGAATGCCCTGGCTTTGGAATGCTAATTATAAATAGGAATTCCAGTTGCATATGTTAAGAAGCACATTCATGTGTTTGCAGGGCACATATTGCTGATTAAAATATTTTATTTTGACATAGAAAGCTGTCAGCACCTAAAAGGGGGGGGGATGGAAGAACTTATGAAAAGTATAATGGGGGTACCTATAGTGCTTGATGACCTAATTTTATTACCAGGAAGGTTTACCACAAAAGTGTTGTATTAATATTTAATGGCTATTACAGTCCAGTCTTTCCATTATTTATGAGTTCTATCATATTTACCTCTGAAGTACACAGTAAAAGTAATATGATTCTTTGGAAAGGTTGGCTCATGTGTTCACTGTAAAAGCAGACCTGACCATAGTATCTTCAAGGTGCCAATAAAAATTTGACTGAGCAGAATCTGAAGCAAATTCAGAAATCCCCCCCAGCCAAAACATGCAAGGAATTATTGGGGGGGGGGGTCCATACCAGGGCATGGCCAACCACTTCCAGGCTCCACACGCGATCCTTTTTGGAGGAGTGGAAACCCATTGCTTATAATAGCTTGCATTTGAAGACATTGCAAGGCGTACATCAGGATCAATGGTACAAAGAGTTTGGCAATGAGCCATTTTTGGAAAAATAATAACTTACTTTGCAAAATTAACCTCAAAGACTGTTTGATCCCTGCCCAATCTCTGGGGTCTTTGGAGGAGTCACTTTTAGTGTTCCCCCATAACTCAGATTCAAAACTTGTATACACCAGGAGCCATGAATTCAGTATTGTGAGCCGAATTTTATGGAACTTCCTTCCAGCCCCCCTCCTCGTTGAACTTCTTGCACATACTGAAATTAGCAAGGGTTAATGGATTCCAGCAAGCCTTTTAACTGAATTAGAATTTTATAGTTTTAAGTGATTTTTATTTTCATTATATTGAATTTCATGTAACAACTTAGAGATTATTGAAATTCAGGGGTATAGACATTGTCTAAATGTGGCCCTTGGAAGTTTGCCTAGAACAGAACGTGGCCTTCAGGTTGAAATAGGAGGTTCAGCCCATGGGATCTCCAATTAAATGCTCAGTGGTAGCAGGACTGGGAAGGACCATGATCCAAGATTTTCGATAACTTCTGCCAGTCAGAGCAAACAGTTATGGGAAATACAGACCAATGAACTGAGGCAGTACATAGGAACATGGAGACATTACAGCCTTTGGTAAACCCCCCCCCCCCGATGTATATTTTAAGCATATATTCAACGGTATCCAGAAATAGAGATGTGTTTTATTACCTTTTCCCCTGCATAATGTGAATCCAATATATTCAATGATTGCTATTAACCTGCAGTAAACAGAAGCTTTATTTGACTCAATTAATTTGGTAAACAATATTGTTTTCTCTCAATGTTTCATCTCTTTAATATGCTAGCAATAAAAAAAAACCATAGGGTGCATTCATTTACAAATTATGCCTTAGACTATATAACTGTCTATGAACTCTAAATTGTTGACATACTCCCTTCACCTTGGTTGCCTTCCAGTCAATTTCCTGATTGTAAAATAGGTAATCCTTTTTTACATAGTGATTACTCCCTCCCTCTAATTAATTATCAACATAATCTGTTTTAATGACAGCTAATATTTACGGCAGGGTTTACAAAGTAAATCACTCTAGTTACAGTTTTTTGTTCTGCTGATATCTATATTTAACAAATGAATTGTATAAATCATACGTTTGCAGAGAACTTGGAAGGACCAAAGCAGTTGGAATTAAAAATAATATTTTATATACACCAGATCTTTCAAATTCTAAATGATGCATTTGAAACGCCAAATGTGAATTCACATTTTGAATAGTTGTTCTCTCATTCCTCATTCCTATGTGCTCCTAGGTGTGTGGCGTGTGGGGATGCATTGTTTCAGCTGTGTAATGGGCGTGAAAAGACCTGCTCTAGCCATTGCCCTATCTAGTCCAGATGGTGAGCCACTGTCAGTCAGTATAGACAACACTGAGCTAGATAGACCAATGCTTAGACTTGGTGTAAGGCACCTTCCCAAGTTCCCATGTCTCTGCTCCTGGGGCAGCCATGGTAGAATTCCAGAAGGAACTGAGCTCCAATAATTTCAGCCAGTATAAAAACCACAGCTTCCTTGTCATCTTCAGTCTGCTTCCATCTTTGCTTTCAGTCCATCTCCTTTTCAGCTCTGTGGTTTCGATTCACATACGATTTCTTGCTCCCCACAGCCTACATTTGTTGTTTCTTCTTCTTTATGAGTTTCTCCTCCTCCTATTGGCCTACCCATAGATTCTCATTGCCTGTCGCTTTCATAATCTTGTAAAACATATTATGCTTCTTGGCTTTCTTCTACAATATTCAATCCAGGCTGCAGCTGTGCATGGCAGCCTCTATTGCCTCCTGTCCACCCTTCTGCTGGATGCAAGTAACCAAGAAAGCTTGTAAGCACATGATAAGTTTGCAAGCATGGGTGAGCCATGCTGAGCCTCCTTTAAGACTTATTCTCCCCTCACAAGCATGGACCAACTCTTCATCAGTCAACCACCTGGCGCCCAGGTTCTCATTCTCTTCATTGTTGTCTGAAGAGGAGCCCTGTCTGAAGAGCTCCTCTCCACTAGAAATCAATATGTCTACCTTTACAAAGTTGACATAGAGCAACTTCTCACCCTTTTCTACTTTTCAGTATCTTTTATTTGTTTATTCTTGCTGAAAGACCCTTTTCACTTTGACACCATGCTGCTCAGCCTCTTCAACAGATGTGCAGGAACCCTTCTCAACTCAAGAGTCATATTCCTTTCCATTGGCTACTTGTGGGTGGGACAATAGAAGTGACTCTAACCTTTGTATGTACCAGAGGGTACAATCTAGTCATACAAAAGCCAGAGGTTCTACATGTACTTCTCTTCACCCTGGCAAGCAAAAGGTATCATTGCAGCTAACCATTTTCTCCCTTTCCATCCACTTTGGGAATGAATGGTGAGTTCAGACTCAGTTGCAACATTTGCACCAGGCAGCCATTCTCTCACTGCCATCCACCAGACTTCCCTTGGAGGTAAGAAGGGAGGGGTGTATAGGACAAATGTAAGCAAGTAAGTAAATTCAGTTTCTAGTTTTTCCCCATGTTGAGTTTAGTTCTCCACGCTTCCACGCCAATTTTCATTTTTTAAAAAAGTCCTCATGAAAATTCACCTGCAATTTAGTGTGAATTTCTCTTAACTGTGATGTATTTGTGTATGTTATTTTCATTAATGCGTGTATTTTAAAGCACACTTTACCATAGTATATGCATTTTTTTTTACCCTGCATTGTAGAATTCATAAAAGTGCAGATTTCAAAAGACAGTTGCTTTTTTATTCCAATTTTGTTTCAGAAAGTGTGTATTGGATAAGTTCACCTTTAAATGAGAACTGAACTAAATTTGTCTCCCATCCCTAGAAGTGGCACACAGAGAAGGGTCTCAGATGATCTCAGGTCTGGGGCAGATTCATATGGGGAAAGGTGATCCTTTAGGTATAGTAGTAATACACTGGCTATTATCAGCAAAATCTATCCATCAGGATCTAATAATTTATGTTTGTCAATGAATTCAGGTCTCATATTAGTCTTTAAAGTTGCACTTACCTTTAAAGTAGAATAAGCCATTGCTAATGTCGCTCTGGCAATGCCTCCCCTTAGTTCAGCTTTCTGCAGTTGGCCATAGTCTCATTGCCATATGACTAGATCGAGTTATTGAACGTAAAAGCCAGAGAGCATTTTACTATACACGAATGGAAGGGAGACCATGCTGGGACAGTCACCTTCAACGCTCTGTATTCAGTCTAAATTTACAGTAATAGACTCAAACTCCACGAAGGCTTGCTGTGTTTGTTTGCAAACTACTATGCAGTACTTACAAGTCTGTGGTTTTATTGACATATTCCTTTCCTTTCCTGTGGTTTTTAATTGAAACCCCCACTGCTCAGCCCAGCTCCTCGAAGTTAGGGAACAGAAGTATTGCATTTACCTTAGCATTAAGATAATATGAACATGTATAGTAAAGTTTGGCTGCTTGGTTTTCAAATACATCGTCCAATTTAGAGGAATAGTGAAAATACATTGTCCAATTTAGAAGGGTTTTTGTTTTTGTTATTGGAGATTCATTTCAAGAGCTGAGTGTCGGGTACAAGCAAAATGTTGCATATAATTAAGTGAACAATAAGGATAACAGTGAGGGCCAGACTAACCGTTATGCTAAGTAAGCTATAATGGTGGGTCCCAGCTAGTTTAAGTCATGGCAAAATTCTTCTTCAGCTTCTGGCTCATGTGCCTTTGGGGCTGCATTCCTTAGCATAGTTATATGGAAATAAGACCAACTGTGGGACTTACAGAACTTCACATGGCACCTTATAGTCATTTATAGTATAACCTTAAGCATGTTTTCCTCTGCCTTGTAAATGGTCCATGGCTGCCTTGCAAGGTTTCGTGATTATTCCAAACTCTGGTTCATTTCATTGGAGCAATTTCTGCCTTAACATGGCACATGTTATGTTATGCTATGCTACTGTTTATTTATATGGCTATGTGAGGGTGGTGTCTGTGCTGACTGGCAGTGGTTCTCCAGGATTTCAGACAGCCCTAACTGGAGATGTCAGGGATTGAATCTGGGACCTTTTTCATGCAAGACAAATGTTCTACCAATGAGATACCGCCTCCCCTCTCATTTTTTTTAATGTTACTTTAATCTTTGTTGTTTTTAATATTGTAAACCACATCAGGTTAATTTTACGCGGAGTAAGGCAGTATGCATTTTTTTAAAAGCAACATAACTAATAAAATTATAATCCAGTCTTCTTCTTCTTCTTCTTCTTCTTCTTCTTCTTCTTCTTCTTCTTCTTCTTCTTCTTCTTCTTCTTCTTCCTCCTCCTCCTCCTCCTCCTCCTCCTCCTCCTCCTCCTCCTCCTCCTCATACCCCACCCATCTGACTGGGTTCCCCCAGCCACTCTGGGAGGCTTCTAACACACACAAAATTAATAATAAAACACCAAGCATTAATAGTAACAATCTGTATTGTTTTCCTCCTTCCCTTACCGATATTTCTAAGAAGAAGCAACACATTATCTAAATGTATTTGTACTGCAGGTGCTTGAGAGATTCAATATTTGTGATTTTCTATATGAAGTGACATGATGCATACTTCATAGGTGAGTTGGAACGTAGCCATCCACTTCAATTTCACACTTTTCTGAAAGTTGCAATGCATTGCTAGGCATTTTAAAGGTGGCTGTAAAAGGCTTAGGGGGAGGCTTAGGCAGCTGTGGGAAGGTGGGAACCTTCAGCCCCCCAACTGCCTCATAGGGGCAAAATCTACTGGGGAAAGATGCTGTGCTCATTAGGCCTGGCACTACTGAGCAACCTTGTTTCTTCTAATAAAGAATTAACTTTGTGTGATTTATTGCTGACCTGTTCCCGACACCCACTCCTGAAAGCAGCCCTCTATAATTGACTGATATGAAAAAGTTTGGATACATGATGCCATTGGAAAGTTGACTTATTATTTTAGGAGTAATCAATGCCATATTTATTTATGAAAAACTGAGAAAATTCTTTCAGCATGGAGATCCAGGGATGATGTATCAAAACTGGGCTATGGGATCTTGTTCTTTTTTGGGGGGGTGGTTGATGTTTTGAGTAATTTAACAGCTGTACTCCGCAGGCTAATGCTTTATTTGATTAATATTAAGTTAAATGTCCCTCTTGTAAGGGACTGTGAACAAATGGAATCTTCTTTTTAATTATTATTTTGCATATATTGCTGTTTGAATCAAGTTTTCATCTCAGTCTCCAGGGTCTCTAGGTAAGGTTGGATAATGAAAGAATAAATAAATAAATAAATAAATAACTTAACATTTTTTTGGGGGGGACTAATTTACATGTACATAAAGTGTACATTTACATACATCTCTTGAGAGGATTTGTTTTGTTTTGTAATGCAGCTGTGGGAACAAAATGAAATTATGAATGAAAACATCGGAAGTGACATGGACTGGTAATAGTGTCTATGTGTGCATGAGGCACATATTTTATATAAAATGTTAATTTCTTTTCTTGCCATTCTCTGAATAAGCAGAATATGAACGCTATACTTTCAATCCCAATTTATGCTAGATGTTCCCTCTATGTTAGTATATCTTACATGTTCCATTTCAAATTACAGAGCAAAGTGTTGTATACATTTCCATTTTAACTTGTGTAATCATGTTATTATCTGAAACTAATGCCATGCTGTTAAAATTTAGATAAAGCGTCATGCAATGCATACAAAATGTTCATTTGTTGAAGGCCATTAATTTAATTTCCTGAGACCAAGATTAAATGTAAGACATTTACATAATTATTAGTTGTAAGGTGTAGAATAGATAATTAAATATTCTACCGCATTAATTTATATTTGATTAACAATGGGTCCATGGTCCTTCTCTTGAATATTAATATTAGGTAAATAAAATATTAGGATGAATACTTACCTGTATGAAAGCTGTATACCTGTATATATATAGTGGTTAGGGGATTCTGGTCATTCCCATACACACACCAAAATGAATGGACATTAAATGTTCTTCAGTTAATTATTTAGAAGTAGAATTCAATAGTACAGTAGTGATTTTAATAATATTCTTTAAATAACTGGGTTTGAAGGTCACAGTGTGCTGCTACCACCCAGGAGGACTCCCCTGCTCAGCGCCTGAGGGCCCCAATCCTGCCACTCACCACCTGGCCTAGGGCAGGGCCTGGTGGGCGCTATAAAGGACTGTTGCCACTGCTGCTGCTGGGCAGAGAGGGCTCTGTTTTGTTTTTGTTTAAATAGCTGTTATTTTTTACCTATGTAATTTCAAACTGTGATATTAATGCTGTATTCTTAGTTTTAGATTTTGATTTATGTGGAAATTGTTTTCCATTTAGTTGTGTATTTTTGATGTGGTCTATTTATTGTTTATGACTTTTGTAACATCTTTTGTAACATCTTGTCATGTTGTAAGCCTCCTTGAGCATTGTTTTTAACTGTGGAAAGGGGGCATACAAATAAAAAATGATGATGATGATGTTTGCGTGGCTACTAAAGCTAGCAGCTCCCAAATCTGCTTCTTTATGAACTTAGGATCATAATAAAAATTCCTTTAGAGAAAGAACTTTTTTCTAGGCCCCCGTGAAAGGAGTTTTGCCTCATAATGCAATTATCTTTCAACAAGATGATCCTGTGGTGAGATTATCCTCTGACAAGATTATGTTGTGGCACTTTCTTTTCCTGGGGAGGATTATCTAGAGAGGTGATGTAAATAATTAGCTAAAGATGTGGCAACTTGATAGAGAAATTGCAGTGGAGATCAAGAGAACTTTCAAAGGACATTATATTAATTTGGTATCTGTATGAGAATATGTTCAGCTTGCTTACACATGTACAGGCACTATAAATGACACAGTACTCCCTTTTGCAAAATACAATGGCACAGATCCCAAAGACCTTTTCACGCTGTACAAGCTGGTTTTACAGAGCTGGGCCATAAGAGATTATTTGCTGTTTTCTTGGAAATGAATATTTCTGCATCAGTGTAAATGCAACCTGGTTGAAGTACATCAAGACTGAGAATTATGTGGAATGAATAGCCTGCTTTGATTCAGTATTTGGGATTTTGCAAAATTCAGAGATGTGTGAATTTTGAAGGGTGATCCTCTTCTGGTTTGCAAATTGTTCTGGAAAGTGTGAATTAGGTGAGCTTACCTTTAAATTTGAGCTAAACTGAATTTTTCTCCCATACCTAGCTAGGGGTGTGGTCTGCTCTTCTGTACCCATTCACCCTTTGATCATATTATCATTACTCTAACTCATTATTCACTATCTGAATAATATCATTATTCACTATCTGAATAAGTGTGCATGCGCACGAAAGCTCATACCAAAATAAAAACTTAGTTGGTCTTTAGGTGCTACTGAAGGAATTTATGCTATAATAGAAAGATGGTTGAAAACACAACAGAGAAATAAAATCAATAAATTATTCATTTAAAGTAATCATTTGAATATCAAAATATGTGTTACAATCATAATTTGTCTGCTTATGTATTTATCAAGCTATTTCCATTAAACATTACTATTTTATCATCCACCCACCCATAATCATGTAATGGAGAGCTGTATAGGTGCCATCATCTCCTCAATAAAATGAAGTTCAACTGAATACAAATTTAGGCACATTTGATCTGACCGTAATTCTTGGGCTGGCCCAAGACATTTTGGCATCTAAGGCGAATGACAAAATGGTGTCTGCCACCTGACCAGGTAAGAAGGAGTGAGTAAAGATCTACATCAGGAACAAGGTGGGGATGAAGATTTACATGGGGATCCGCTGCCCCTGTGGATCCTGCTGCCTGAAGGAGTCACCTCACCTTGTCTCATGGGTGGGCCAACCCTGGGCAATTCCAAAACAATGTCAACAAATAAGAGTAGTTGACATATTAAATCATTATTAAGAATCTCCTGGCTTCAAAAACTGTGTTGTTAATTTTGTCAATTTTTTGATGGGGGGTCAGTTTCATTCAAGATCACTAGCACCGTCATGGAAATGGATTGGTAAAGGAACTCATGCAGAGCTCAGTACCAAGTTGATGATTGTGAAATTCTCCACCATCCCTACCCTCAGCATTGAGACTAAAGTCTGCCTTTGTCTTATTTCACCTCTTCCGTTACATTTATCTGATTTGGGGCTGAATTGCTGAAAACACTATTTTCCTTCTCTGTACATCAAGGTAATTTTTGTAGAGAGTGCCCTAAATGTTTATTCGAAGACAGCTTTGACTCTGCAAATAGATGTAGATGTCTTTGGTTAGTGTATCAAGAAATAGTTGCTGGAGAGAGGGAAATAAGAGGTCAGGACCATCTTTGGATCTGAGCATAGAATCTGTCTGCTAAATCACAGAGTCATCACACATACATGACAAACTTGTTCATTTCTACAATCTGTGTACAAAGGACTTCCAAGGTTAGAAAGTACAAGAGCATGAAATAGTCTTGAAAAATTTCTAGTGGATTATCCTTCCCCGTAGGTCTGACCCCCTTCCGCGCCAGCTTCTGCTGACACTGACACAGTAACCATTGCAGCAGACCACCTTTAGTATCAGCCGTGGTCTTCCAGTTTTCAGTTTTACCCACTTTTATAATTAAAATTTTGAAATGATAAACTAAAATATTATCAGTAATCTATAGACATTACATTTTCCCTGATCATCCAACCATTATTTTTTTTTTGCCAAAAAGGGCTTTACTCAGAATTATCAAAATGAAATTGTATTTCCCTTTTTTATTCTAAAATGAGCTTATGCATTTGCATTAATTTCTTTTCTTCTGTTCCACAGATAATTAAGAAAAGATACTGAGACATATTTAACTTCACTTCAGCCTATTTGAAGTTTATTACCCATGTGACCAACATATCACACAGTCCCGTCCCCCCCAAATGGATAAATTGTAAAATCTACAATACTAAATCTTCACTTCAAGGACTACTACTCCCAAATCTCCTAGCAGTACATTTCCAGACTGCCCTTTCTAATAACTTAGTTTCCCACTGAGTAAAAAGCTTTTAGTACATTGAAAATGGAATAGTGTTATTCTTAGCTACTTGATTCTTAAATTTCCAATTCAGCTATGGTTCAAGTGACAGTGTCTTCATGTGCTCATTCAGTAGAACATTTTCATACCATGACATATAGTGATTTAATCAACCTGTCTTTTAACCTGGATGGTAAAAAAGAAAGCTTTACTAGATCTAAATGCTAGAAAGTTTAAATCATTTGAGACTCTCCCATCTCGAGAAACACTCCCAATATCTATCTATCTATCTATCTATCTATCTATCTATCTATCTATCTGTCTGTCTGTCTGTCTGTCTGTCTGTCTGTCTGTCTGTCTGTCTGTCTGTCTATCATCTATCTCTATCATCTATCATCTATACATCTCTATCTACTGGTAGAAAGCAAACTTAGATGAAATATGCAATCCTATGCCCACTTACATTGGTATGCACCCTACTTCCGAGTAGATATGCATCATATTGCAATGCTGACTGGTTAGCTATATTTGCATACATATCAATAAAACAATACCTCAGAGGGAAATTTAATTTGTTTTTAGACAATGCATGGACATGTCCCAACAGGTTCCATCCTCCCCTGACTGGTAGCGAGAAGGACAATAGCCAAAGTTGTGTGAGCTGAGCTAGAATCAAGCAGAAGACAGAGAGTGAGAACCATGCTTAATTCCAAGACTGTGGCTATGGAAGAAGCAAAACCTTTTGGGGTATTGATGCTTTGAGATCCTCCATGGCAGGCTCAGGTTGTATATACGTGTAAATAAACCATGTATCATAAAGACACCACAACCTCCACCATCCCTTATTCTGAGGAAACCAAATCCTGGGCAAATGGCTGGAACTCCTGGAACCTGTCACCACTCAGAAATTATGCTGGCATGCTGTTAACAGTATGGAACTTATTGCCACAAGGAAAATGCTATGGCAAATAATGTAGCAATTTCTGAAGTTGGATTAGATATGAGTAGAATGTGATATGAGCCAGGTGATTATGCCAAACTCTGCTTCCATTAGCCACCATTTCACAACTGTGTCTTATACCAGCATTGTGGCTGGTGGACCTTATAATTTTCAGCCATTATAAGCTAACCCTGGGTGTAAAAAGTGTGAGAACCTATGGTGTAGAGGTCAACCTACCACTCCACCCCCAACCCTGCAGCCAATTTAGCTTGAAGGGTTGCAGACTTGGGGGTTTTGTTTTTGTTTTTGAACTGCTTTGACTAAACATGCTTTCAATACACTTTGCAAATGGGAACTCAGACCTTTGCACTAAACACACATGGTCAGAGGGGGAGAGGGTTGCCCAGAAATATTAGCCACAATGCCACCCCAACCTTCTACACACTTCTGCCCTTGCACGTACACGCTTAGCTCTAGAAGAGGACTTGGATTTCTAAGATGGTGTCTGCAAGCTGCATTTTTGTATTTTTTTGTATTAAAATAATAAACAGTTAAAAATAAATAAAGATCGGCTGTCCAATTAGTCAGAGATACCTTTTTAGTGGATCAATCAACTAAACTTTGAAGCCCTTATTATCATAAATGCATAGATCATAGATCATTTGGATTTCTCTACAAGGCTAACACAAAGATCCAGTGCTTTCTCGGAATGCAAAAATGTTTGTAATAAAGACATGCAAATTACTTTTTAAGACTTTTAAGAATGAACATGACATTTTCAATGGCATTTATGCAGGGAGGGTATCAAGTTTCTATATAATTAAGCACCATTGCAAATTGCTATTGTGTAGACATGGAATAGAATTTTTAAAATGATGTGCTGACAGTCTTGTTTCACATGATTAAAAGAATACTAATGGGGTTTGCTTGCAAAGCCATAGTCAGCATTGATCCTATAATCTTAAAGTGCTAAAGAGTCTTGGTGTGTAGTTTTGCATGTGACTTAAGAGCAGTGTTTCTCAACCAGTGTGCCTCCAGATGTTTTGGGACTACAACTCCCATCATTCCTGACCACTGGTCTTGCTAGCTAGGGATGATGGGAGTTGTAGTCCCAAAACATCTGGAGGCACACTGGTTGAGAAAGACTGCTTAAGAGCATGGGGGTGGCCCCTTCACATTCAAACATGATATGATATGTAACCTAATATCATATCCAGAATAAAAAAGACACCACATATTGGGGCATGACAATCATAAAACTTCATTGACAGGATCTTAATAATATAAAAAGAGTCCAGCTACTCCAGCATTCTGTTCAGATCAGCCACATACCTCTGCAAAGCCTGCAAGTGGGACATGAGCCTAACAGCAGTCTCCATACCTGTGACTCCCTGCAATGGATGTTCAGAGGCATACTGCCTCCAAGTGGAGGGAGAACAGAGCCACCAACATAGCTAGGCTTATTCTCCATTAATTAGATTTTAACTGCCATGTCATAGCCTGAAATACGTTCCATACTCAAAGCTGTTGACAGATGAGTGCCAACAGAATCAGGTACCTGGGTTTTGCTGCATATTCAGAATACTCTATACACAAGCTTAAAGGTATGAATTATGTTCAGTATTACTGATATGTACTTAGAACAGAATTATGTCTAATAGAAGATCAGAGCTAGTGATATGTAACAAGTAGTCCTTGGGGCCCAGGATTGTTTAGGGAAGCAATGGGGGATCTGTGGCCCTCTAGATGTTGTTGAACTCCAAACCCCAACAGCCCCAGCTAGCATAACCAATGATCAAGAATTATAGGAGTTGTAGGGACCCAGGTGGCGCTGTGGTTAAACCACTGAGCCTAGGGCTTGCTGATCAGAAGGTTGGCGGTTCGAATCCCTGTGACGGAGTGAGCTCCCGTTGCTTGGTCCCAGCTCCTGCCAACCTAGCAGTTCGAAAGCACGTCAAAATGCAAGTAGATAAATAGGAACCGCTACAGCGGGAAGGTAAACGGCGTTTCCATGTGCTGCTCTGGTTTGCCAGAAGCAGCTTTGTCATGCTGGCCACATGACCTGGAAAGTATACGCCGGCTCCCTCGGCCAATAATGCGAGATGAGCGCGCAACCCCAGAGTCGGTCACGACTGGACCTAATGGTCAGGGGTCCCTTTACCTTTACCTTTAGTCTAGCTACATCTTGAGGACCACAGGTCCCCCATCCAGGGTATAGGGCTGGCATCCCCAAACTTTGGCCCTCCAGATGTTTTGGACTAGAATTCCCATCTTCCCCGACCACTGGTCCTGTTAGCTAGGGATCATGGGAGTTGTAGGCCAAAACATCTGGAGGGCTGCAGTTTGGGGATGCCTTGTATAGGGTTTTAATTTAAAAGCTTGAGACCAGAACTTCATATTGAGCCTAGAAACAGATGGAGCTGGATGAAGACTGGAGTAATATACTCTATCTGCCCAGTGCTAGATAAATGTCAGGCCACTGTATCTTTGACCAGCTGAAGTTTCTAAATGGAGACTGTTGTAATCATCTATCATAGATAAGTCGAGACATTTTGCACACATGATTCCTAGAAGGTCTTCTATTCAGCCACAAATGACTTAGCTTCATCTTAGGTTGCATCTTCAGACCATAATGCTTGCCTTGACCAACCCTGAATCTTAGAACACAGATCTTTCAACTCGCGTAAGGGTGGGAAACCTGTTGCTCCACAAATGCTGGTGGACAACATCTCCCATCAGTACTGACCATTGGCTATTATCCCAGTATCTGATGGGAGTTGTAGTCCAACAACATCTGGAGGGCCACAGATTTCCCATCCCTGACTCAACTGATCAGTCTTCCTTTGACTGATGAAAGAGAGCATAGGGCATTCTGCATATTTCCTTTGTCAGTGGGATGACACTCATGTTCAAATACAAAACCTAATGTTTTGGATAGCACAGTGTTTCATTTAATTAGAAATACATGAAACTGTTTTGAAGCAGAGTTCCCTTGAAACACAGGTGGATTGGTGTATGGGAAATCATGTTTCTGAAAAAGACAAAACAACCCTCACTAAATCTGCACTAGGTTATCCCATCCCTAATTATATCCCACTGTCAGTGCCTTTGTCAACAACACCAACAAAAGGTAATAGTTTCCCACTTTAAAAGCAATCTCTAGACAGATAAAACTGTTGAGGAATAAATCGCTTTTGTCAGTTAGCATATGGAGTTTTCACAACAATCTGACTTGTGTGACACTATTCTATCAGTAGGACTTGCCAAAACAAAAGACCTAGAAAGAGGATTTGCAAAGCAAAATATTTATAATAACTCAGACTGGTGCCATTCTCCTAGAAAAGTGTGCTTGTAGGCGGATGTGAAATCAAAGTACAAGGGACTGATGGAAAAGGTCATTTTACCTCTAGCCTTTCCAAAGAAATAGTTTGTCTCTGGTGACTGAAGCTCTCTAGGCAATTCACCTATGATGAAACTGAAATGATGGAGAGACATTTGAAAATTTCATCTCAGTCTGGGGTTTAGAAGAAAGAGAAAATATAAATAAAAGCAGAAATGGTCCTGCATATATTAATATAATCATGATTAAATTGATATCAAGCCTTGCCTCCAAGAAGCTGAAGGTGATGTATATGGTGCTCATCATTTTACCCTGCCTTGTGAGGTAGGTTAGGCTGAGAAATTGACAGGCTTAGTGAGGATCTAAGCAATTGTCTCCCATGTCCTAGTCTGTAGTCTAACCACTACACCACACTGGCTCCAAATAAGCACCGGAGGAATATTTTTGGTGAAGGGCAGTATAGAAATATCTTAAACAAAATAAATTAATAAAGTTAAAGTTTGGCCAAAACTCTAATAGTGATGTCTCTTTTTTTGGTCAGTTTTGAATTCAGTATCAACCTGCAATGATTTAGGAAGGAAAATCATTTCTGATCATATTACAGGTAGGTAGCCGTGTTGGTCTAATGTAGTCGAAACAAAAGAAAAAAATTCCTTCCAGCAGCACCTTAAAGACCAACTAAGTTTTTATATTGGTATGAGCTTTCATGTGCATGCACACTTCTTCAGATACACTGAAATAGAAGTCCCCAAACACTTATGTAGAGAAAGGGTGAGGAGGGGGTATCACTCAGAAGGGTGGTGGAAATGGGTGATTGACTGACTGATAGCTGTAGATGACTGTAAATGACTGCAAATGGTCTTGCATGAAAAAGCAAGGGGTGAGATGGCTGAAGATCGCTTTATCATGTATAATGAGATAAGAATCCAATGTCTCTGTTCAAACCAGGTCCCTCCATGGTTTTGAGCTTGGTGATAAGTTGCAATTCAGCAACTTCTCTTTCCAGTCTATTTCTGAAATTCTTTTGTAGTAAGACAGCTACTTTGAGATCTTGTATAGAATGTTCATGCAAAGTTATATTTTCTTCACTGCCCTAACTTTGTAACTTTACTATGAATTCACCAACCAACAACAACCTCTATTTTGAGAGATCCACAATGTGGGAGCTGATTTTTTTTTTGGCTGAGAGTTCCCAGTGATATTCATGTTTCATCTATCTATCTATCATCTATCTATCTATCTATCTATCTATCTTCACAGAATCACAGTAGGAAGAGACCGCGAGGGTCATCTAGTCCAACCTCCTGCAATGTAGGAATCATTCACTCAATGTGGGGCTTGAACCCATAACCCTGAGATTAAGAGTCTCATGTACTGCCTAAGCTATCCCTCAGATCATATGCATTTTAATATTGTAAAATAAGAAGTACAATTGTTCTTCAACAAATAGCATGAGATATTTTTAATTCAAGGAGAGAATAATTTAAAAGGAATATCTATCAATCATTCACATAATTAGAGCAAAAATATCTTATTTTCCTTATTGCATATGCAAAGCATGTCATGTAGTAGTTGCAAGTTTGAGTTTTTAAGTCTATCAAAGTAAAGTGGAAAAATAATTGCTCTGATTGGAAAGGCCCACACACATAACACAATACAGATATCTTTATTGGCATTACAAGTTAAGACATTTCAAATCTGTGGGATAAATTTAAAAGGGACAGGAGTGAGGCTGTTGATGGTCCCAAGGCACTCAATTGTTCTGCTTCACCCTGTCTATTCCCTAGAGCAGGCATGTCAAACCTGCGGCCCTCCAGATGTTTTGGCCTACAACTCCCATGATCCCTAGCTAGCAGGACCAGTGGTTGGGGAAGATGGGAATTGTAGTCCAAAATATCTGGAGGGCCACAGGTTTGACATGCATGCCCTAGAGCAGGGGTGTCAAACTCAAATTCATCGGGGGCCGCATCAGCAGTTTGGTCACCCTCAAAGGGCCGGTTGTATCTGTAGGACTATGTGTCCACTCTTTATTATCATAAATTATTGTCACTGCTTTCAATTATTACTGTTTTTTGTAATAATGTAAGTAATAACTAGCTCTGAAAGCAGAAACATAGTCAGAATAATGGCAAGTAGATATTCAAATGTACAATTATTGTACAATTTATTGAAATATGATTTTTGGTAACTGCACTGGGTGGTGGAGGCTCTCTAGGGTTTCATGCAGGACCTTTGCAGAGCTACTAGTACCTGGAGATGCTGGGGTCCTTCTGCATGCAGGACAGATGTTCTGCCAGTGAGCCACCACCCTTCACCAAAGGGACTGGCTGAGGTTGACTCACTGGAGCTGCTCTCCTGGTTCCAGGGTTTAAGGGCCAGAAGTATAAAGCAGCATCCTATGTTTCTGAGGAGAGGGAGGGGAGGGGAGGGGAGGAAGGAAGGAAGGAAGGAAGGAAGAAAGAAAGAAAGAAAGAAAGAAAGAAAGAAAGAAAGAAAAGAGGGAGTGGGAGGGAGAGAGGAAGGAAGGAAAGAGGGGAGAGAAAGAAGAGTAGGAAATAAGGAAGGGAATAAAGAAGGAAAGAAAAAGAAAGAGGGAGAGAAGACGGAAAGGGAGAAAGAAGGAAGTAGAGGGAAAGAAAGAATAAGAATGAGGGAGAGGAAGAAAGATAGGAAGGAAGGAAGGAAGGAAGGAAGGAAGGAAGGAAAGAAGGAAAGAAAGAGGGAGCAGGAGCGAGAGAGAAAGAAGAGTAGGAAAGAAGGAATAAAGAAGGAAAGAAAAAGAAAGAGGGAGAGAAGACAGAGATAAAGAATGAAGGAAGGAGAGGGAAAGAAAGAATAAGAACGAGAGAGAGGAAGAAAGAAAGGGAAGGGGGGGTTGCCGCCTTGATTCAGCGCCAGTAAATCAAGGACCCAGGGGCAAAAAGCATTTCCCGTGCACCATGAGGCAGCGGGTGTCCGTTTTAGGAGAAGTGCGTAAAGCCTCAGAGTTGCACGTTTGTGAGGCTGAGCCGCTGCTGAGCTCACGTTCATGAGGCTGAGCCGCGGCAGGAGGAGGAGGAGGTGAGGCAAGAGGAGGCGGAGGCGGCAGCTTGCCAGGTCGGTGCCCAGCAGCGCCGTGCGGAGAGTCCCGAGCCTCTGGGACGCAGCAGTGCTCTGTAGCACTTTGAATCCTCCTCCTCCTCCACGCGGCGCTACTGGGTGCTTTGTCTGCGCTTCAGCAGCAGCAGCAGCCGTTTCCAGGCGCCGAGCTGTGGCAGGAGGAGGAGGATTCAAAGTGCTACAGAGCACTGCTGCGTCGCAGAGGCTCGGGACTCTCCGTGCAGTGCTGCCAGGCGCTGACCCGGCAAGCTGCCTCCTCCTTCTCCTGCTGTGGCTCGGGGCGCTCCACGCAGCGCTGCTCCAGCCACCTTTCTACCCCCCCGGCCCCAGCTGTTTGTTGGCGCTGCGCTTCAGCAGCAAGGTCCCGCTGCTGGGGCCCGCTGGCTGGGGCGCTCGGCGGGCCACATGACGAGGTCTGGCGGGCCGGATTTGGCCCCCGGGCCTTGTGTTTGACACCCGTGCCCTAGAGGGATGATTCATTAAGAACTCTTTCAGGTGAGAAGGAGATTAAAAAGGAAGCCACTGGGGCAGTAATGCCCTTGTCCCTGTCCGCTAGGAGGAACCTCATTTGGCTTTCTCTCGGAGCCGTGGGTCGCAGGTCCAGCATCTTGCTTAGCATCTGTTTGCGGAGTCTGCTGTGCAAAGGGCAGTCCAAAAGAATATGGTCCAGTGAATCTGGCACTCCCTGTTTGTAGGCACACAGGCGGGCTTGATAAGGAATTTGCAAGTATCTACCTGTAGTCATTGTGGAGGGGAAAGCATTTAGTCTTGCGAGCATAAAAGCTCTTCATTGGGAAGGAAGTAGTAGGTCCCTAGGGTAGGTCCACACACATATATCTGCATCTGCATCTGTATATAGGTGTATGAGCTATTTGTCAGCATCACAGCCTGCATGACCATGTTTACTTCCAACTTAGCTGACCATGCTATAAAACTGCATAAGGGTTGCTGGCATCTCATTCCTCAATGCAAACCTATAGCAGACAACCATCATCACAGATCCTATGAGCTTAGGGTCCCTAGCCCTTATCAAAACTTTTTCATTTTCCTGAAGAAGTCTTGGAAGTTTTGTCCCCAACCCCATCCACCACTCCCTCCAATATTGCTTTAGGTGAAAGGTGGTAGCTGTTCAGCTTAAAAATGAGATAATAGCTTAGATTCATTTGTAACACAGACCCTCCACTTGAGGAAGAAGGAGCTTCACTTATGTTCCATGCTTTCCCCATCCCATTGGCAAGAAGCAAAGTCGAGGCTAAACTTTCAGCTCCTGAGCTATTTGTGCAATATTTGCAAGAGACATTTGGTCACAGTAGGGATCAAGAGAATTATATCTGCAGTGAAGCTCTGTGTGTAACTAGGATGAAATATTGATGAGATCTGAAGTGGCAAAGATGATATTTCTTTTGTAAATTTAGCAGTTTTATTGAATTGCTAATAAAATACCGACCTAGGAGAAAAGGACAGTAGGAATTCTCCACAGGATGCCACATTTCTATAATTAAACACAAATAAATTGAACAAAATTATTATGGAAGAAGCAGCAGTTGAAGATACGGGAATGACATTTAGCGAGTACAATGGGGCATTATATAGGCAGTAGCTCAATGATGTGAAGCAGTCTGTAGACTTCAATAGAGCAGATGGCAGGCCTGATCAGAGTCCTTCCCATCCCACATTATGCAGAAAGCACCTCTTTTGTTGCTAAACAACATCCTTTCCAGACCAGTCCTGCACAACTTGTGATTGGCAGCTATGGCTGATGCCCATTGGAACTCATATGGTGGAAAGTAGGGAGACCAGCAGCAGGTGGAGCCTGAGCAAAGGACAGGAAAAGCCAACCCCAGATGGTTTATAAATAAGCAGGAAGGCAAGGGGGGGGGCATTGGCTGAGGACAGACAGACCTAATGAACCAGCCTCCACTGGCAATCAGTGCTAGCTCCAGGTAAAATCTCTGTCTCCACTAACCCAACCAGTGTACCATTTGTGCCATTCAAACCAGAAATTTCCCTTTCCAATGCATTGATTCTGCTAAAGATTCCCTCTGATATTTGTTTCATCAGGAGACATTGGCTGTGCAAAAGTTCCCACAGTGAGGGAGTTTCAGTCTCTGTTATGACCGAGTCTACTACCACTGCATGTCTCTTCCTTCTCTGGAGGATGGCAGGGATATTTCTGTTCCCTGTAAAGCAGCATGACTTTCTCAGTATACCAAGGCCAATGAAAACCATGGATAGTGCCAAATACTGTATGTTGATGTGGCCAACATTTTGTCAATCATCTTTGATTCCTCCGAGAATCCTAATCAGAAGGGAACGTTGGGAGTATATTTGGCAGATATTGTTCTGTTTAGACACATAAGCACCCTGCCATCTAATCTATAGTTATCATGGGAGTCCTAGTCTAAGAATAGCTATCACAAGAGTGTCATTGTATTTTAGCACAAAAGCAGTGTACTGCAAGCTGATAGGAACATACAGGGTACTCCCATGAGTCTATTATACTCAAAGAAATAGAAACGACTGATGATCCCTAGGCCTCAAGTGACATTTTGTGAGGAAAAAGACAAACTCCATGCATCCTGTTCCATCCAGACACATGGTTCGAAATAAAATATAGGGAAAGGCCATAACTCAGTGGTAGAGCATCTACTTTTCATGGGCCTGTGAATTTTCATTGGTTGTGTAGTCTGACTTAACCAGCCCAGCTGCTGGTTGAATTTTTGGCAGGGTAAACTCAGGTTAAGGATCGCCCTGTGATGTACATCTTCCATGTCTGCACCGAACCACAACACCCTCTTCCCTCCAGCTGACGGTAAGCAGTCTTTCCCAAAACAATGTGCAAACTGAAACATAACAGTCCTTCACACTTCTCTGAATTTTTCAATGCAGTTCCCTAGCCAAGTAAAGTGTATAAAAATGTATACGCTGGAGTAAAGTGTAGATACAAATGTATATATTTGGAAAAATAGCAAACACAAATATTGCCAAACATGCAAAACTCTGTATGTTTTGAAAATTCACCCTAAATTGCTAGTGGATTTTTTTTGTTTTATTTGTTTGTAAGAATTCACAAACTAATGTGGAAAACTGAATTTAAGATTGGAAAAGAAATAAGAAACTGACAGGTGCCCCCATCCCTGTTTGTTAACCACTTCAGCTTTATTTGGGAAATCAGACAGGACAGATTTTCCAAAATAAAAAATAAAAATCACTGTGACTTCTGAGTAGACATGTATTGGACTGTGTTGTAAAAGAACATAATGGATGAAATCAGCTCAACCCTAATGAAACTTGTCATGATCTAAATAAACAGCAAGAAAAAAAAGAGAGGACAGGACCTGAAAGACATCATTTGATAAAGATGAAGTGTGGTGGTAATAGCGCCTCTTTCAGTGGTCTTTGAGAATTCCCCCCCCCTTTAAAACAGAATAAGATAGTTTGAAGTAGAATCATTATATAATAATAAATCATGGAAATAGTTAAGCAAAACGTTTCAGTGTTCTGAGTAATAAATACTTGTTTTGTATATCTAATCAAGTCATCCTTCTTAGTAAGTGCCTATCATGGTGGCATTTAAATATATGGGGAAGCTGTCAGTCTACAAAGCGCAGGACCAAGTTCATTGACAAAGCTTTCTGCTTTAGTATTTTACAGCAAATTGACAGAATGCTTTTCACTTGTAAAAAATGTTTGCTGATTGCATTTGCAAATCGGATTTGAGACTCTCACCATGCCTGATGTTCATTTTGCTAATTGCAGCTGCCAAGGACTGGAGGCAAGGGTGGGTAGGTGGTATGATTATATATAAATGTATACATATATAATAATATAATTTTATATAGATTATATAAAAATGCACTCAACTGTCCAAGCAAAGGGTAGTAAATGTAATGCCCTCTAGATATTTTGAACAACTCCATCTGTCCCATCCAGCATGTCCAATGGCCAAGGATGATAGGAGTTGTAGTGCAAAACCTTTGGAGGGCACCAAATGGGTTAATCTTTGCCCTAAAACCTAACTGATTGGTTCATTGCCATTAGATTATGGCCAACCTTACCATTAGGTGAAGGTTGATTGGGTAGATCCATGAATAGTGAATGCTTCCTTGCAGTTAGCGTTGGTACCTGCTGCCTTTATAGGGAGCAATAATGCAACCCTGGGCCTGAAGGATTTTGACAACTATCGCCTGGTAAATAATCCTTCTTGCGAAAGATAGTTGCCAGGATTGAGGAGACAGATTAACTGGCTCTATGCCCAGGGGCACGTGGTGGCAGGGGGTAGAGGCTAGGTAGAGATGGTGCCTATGTCTATGTCAGTCTGTGTTCAGGCATGGGTTAGGACTGAATTAGCTGTGACAAATGTGATGGCCATGTCCAAAGAGTAGCCCTGGGAGAGTCTTTGGCCTAATGGTGTTTACATTATAGAAGAAGAAGAAGAGTTTGGATTTGATATCCCGCTTTATCACTACCTGAAGGATTCTCAAAGCGGCTAACATTCTCCTTTTCCTTCCTCCCCCACAACAAACACTCTGTGAAGCGAGTGGGGCTGAGAGCCTTCAAAGAAGTGTGACTAGCCCAAGGTCACCCAGCAGCTGCATGTGAAGGAGCGGAGACGCGAACCCGGTTCCCCAGATTACGAGTCTACCGCTCTTAACCACTACACCGCACTGGCTCTCTATAGGGTACTTTAGGGCACCGCTTTGTCTCCAGTGCTATTCTACATCAATATAAAACCATTGGGAACAGTCAATTGGAGTTTTGGAGCAAGGTATCATCAGTAGGCTCTGTTTCTCTAATACACCTGACTCAGGAGAGCCCATGCAAGACCTGGTTGCAGTGGTGCACTGGGTGAGGGTCAATTCACTGTTCTTGAATCCTAGAAAGATGGAGGCTTCGTGAATAGATAGTTCCCATGTCTGCAAAATAGGTCAAATATTAAAAATGATAACATGTCAGACATTAAAACCTTCCTTGAACCTGCAGACGTTTTCTAAAAGTTGTGTAATTCTTCATCTCCCTGACATCTGGTGGGAGGGCGTTCCATAGGGAGGGCACCACTGCCGAGAAGGCCGTCTGCCTGGTTCCCTGTAACTTTACTTCTCTCACTGAGGGACCCTCCAGAAGTATAACTTGCATCTGGTCTGCAACTTGTGAAGAATGCAGAAGCCATACTGTTCATAGGGGCAGATTACTGGCACCATGTTACTCTACTGCAGAATAAGTTGCCCTGGTTGCTGATTTGCTACTGAGCCAAGTTCAATGCTCAGTAGCAAATCAGCATTAATTCACAAGGCCCTAAACAACTTGGGCCCGTATTACATTAGGTACCACCTGGTCCACTTTGATCACCTCTGATGGGGTACTTCTAGTGGTTTCCCCACACCTCTGAGATTTGGTTGGCTTTCACTACCAACTGAGCCTTGAATTTGGCAGGCCCTGCCCTGTGGAACTCCCTGCCTGTAGAAATTTGCCCCTGCCTTCTCAGTGGCAACAGCAGCAGTTCTTCTTGCCATTCTTCCTGAGCCACTGACTCCAACATGCAGGTTCAGGTTGCAAATAGAATTCCTTAAGGGTCAGTGCAGCAAAATAATTTGCTGAACCATATAGCAAATATTAATCTTGGAGCTCATCCACCTACCTTTTGACCCAAACTTTCTAGGCACAGGTCCAGGCTTTAAAGTGTAGTGTCCAAGCACTTCCCCCTTCCACTTGGCACTATCCCTGCAAGAACCCACTCTTTGATGCTGAATCAAGGATGCTCCAATTCAGTGGTAAAGAGCAAGTTTTCATGGGGAAAGCACTGATGATGCAAGAAGAAGAAGAAGAAGAAGAAGAAGAAGAAGAAGAAGAAGAAGAAGAAGTGGTGATTGGGCATGACTCTTTAAAGTGCTTAGAAATGCAGCACAAATGAAGTCTGGATGAGCTCTTAGTTCCTGCCTGATTTCTGTGGGCTTAGCAGGGCTGGGTTATATGTCTTCAAATCTATGGAAAGCAGAAGCAGGGGCCAGAGTAATGTAGCTAATGAACCAAAATAAAATGTTGTATTAAAGCCATTTCTGTGCATGGTAGCAAAATGTCCCAGGCAGCAAAGCTCCTCAAGGACACAGGAAGCAGCCAAATACTGAGTCAAACCAGTGGTCCATCTTAGCTTGATTACACTGACTGGTAGCAGCTCCCTAGGTTTTCCAGCAGGATCCAATATTCTCCACCCCACCACACAGGCTGATACTGGTTCCAGCTAAATAGAAACACAGGGCCAATTTCAAGCCAAGGCAAAAATAGTTTATATATACAATTACACTTAATGAATTTTCAGAGCAGTTCCACAGCCTTCCTTAGGGCTAGAATGCATTTGGATATGGCCTTGCGATTCTGGCCCTTTGTACAAACTCTGCTGCCTTTTTCCAGTTTTGCTTAGATGCAGTCTGACACATCACAACATTCATGAAGGTAGACCAGAGGGATCCTGTATTGCTGGTACAGCTACACTGAAAACAATATTGTGTGTCAGGGGGTATTCCTTAGGTAAGCTACCTACAAATGAAAGTGACAACCACAGAAGTCATTTAGCCCTTGACCTTGAAAATGCTTACATGCTAGCCCAGGTAAACGTAGAAGGAGTCCCTTTAAATTTAATCTGATTTATTCCCCTGCTGAATTTGTTCTCAGGCCTGTGCATATGCAGGAATCTGGCTTGGAAATTGCAAACTTGGGTACAAAAGCAATTTACCCCCTACTGTGTAGCCCACCCTCCTCTCCTATTCCATGCAATTGTTCTTGTGCCTGGACCAATTTCATCTTCCATTTCCACTAACAAATGCTAAATTGGGATTAGGAGAGTATGTAATTTCTTTCTTTTTTTAATTATGAAAGTTAATAGTTGAAAGATTCCTGAAGCGAGCCAAGCAATAATGAAAACATTAGCAAGCCCCCTATGCTAGAGGGAGAAATCCAGGAACAGTGGTAAGGGACTGATTTCAGATGGTTCTGCTCTTTATAGCATGTACAGAGCCATTTTTATCAAATTAAAAAAGTTATGGGTTTTCTTGTCTTGTTTGTTGCATACTCTGAGTAGGTGTTCTGAGTTGATAACACCTAACAAATCCTGAGGAGACTCACAAGTATGAGATCAGGGCTGAACAGTGTTTGAAGAATGAATAAGAACTTGTGGTTCTATTTCTTTAGCCTCCAGTCCCCCGATGTCCTTCCATCATCTCTTGCCAGGTTAGCTAATGGTGAAGGAAGTTGTAGTCAAGCAACATATGGGGACTTGAGTATGAATAACACTCTTCTATAATACACCTAGTTCACACAGAGAATGAAGCCTAAGTGATTAGGCTAATATCTTGCATGCATGAATTGAGTGTGTATTATAGGATAGTCTCAGAAATATTTTGTAAAATCACATCTGCAGGGTCTCTTCGACAACGTATGGAAAAGGCTCACCAAAGCTATACAAATATAACTCTGAGCTACAGCTTTTTCTGAATAACCTACCACTTAAATGGATTAAAGTCTGCACCCTGACCTTGATTTCTGCTGACTTTAATGACGCTCATTCATTCAGTATGAGAGGATCTGTGGTGTACACAGGCAATATGATTGCCCTGTGTTGGAAACTGTAAAAACAAATTGGGCGGGGTTTCCAGACACAGAAATCATAGCACCGTAAGTGAAGAATGAAACCCAATCCTGATATAAATGTGTGTTGCTGTAACTTTTTCTACCAGGCATGCATTCATCAACAAAGGAGGTGAAAGCTCAGTAATGGGGAACCTTAGAGGCTTTATTAGGGGGATAGAATTGCTGTTCCCACTGGAGTTTTCAAATCTATATCAGAAGCTTTTCTTCAATGGCTTACACTTGATGAAATTAGGTAGATGGTGAGTGGTGGAGGAGGTGGGCTTCTTAAATGAAGAAATTTGGTCAGAACCACAAGAATGGCAGGAAGCTTCTTCTGGTTCATTATTTCAGCTGATGTGCCAGTACTAGGAAGAAACATTACTATTTTCAAAGAGGCAAAAATAGTAAAAGAGTTACCAAGCTTTTAGGATTTGTTTGTTGATTCTCAAGGCTATTAAAAATACTGGTAACAGTGGGGTTGGAAACCTTTTGCTCCACTCTGCTTTTAGTTATCAGGTATTTGCCATGGTGGCCCCCATTGCCTATCAGAAAAGGCACCATCTATTTCAGGGGTCTCCAGACTAAGGCCCGCGAGCCGGATATGGCCTGAAGGCCTCTTTTATCCGGCCCATGATGACCGCGATGCACCCCACCGCCCGCTCTTACCAGTGCAGCGGCATGGCGGTGCACTTCCGGGTCAGAAAAAAGCGCCAAAAATCACTTGTGCACATGCGCATTGGCCTCCCCCAACTCAGAAGTGCACCGAAAAAGACGTGGTCATTTCCGGGTCGGGGGAGGCCAATGTGCATGTGCACAAGTGATTTCAGCGCTTTTTTTCCAACCCAGAAACGCACCACCACACCTGTAAAAGCTTGTGCGCATGCGCACGGGCATGCACTCCTGCACCCTCCGGCCCGGCGTGCGATTGGCGCAGCGGGCACCGGCCTGAAGCCGGGTAAGTTTGGGAACCCCTGATCTATTTTCTCTTCTCAGTGACTCTTTAAAAACCCTCTTCCCAATAGGCCTTTAAGTGGAGCTTTTTTTGAAATCCCAGTTTGCATCTGCTTTGGAATCGACACACACACACACACACACACACACATTTTAATTGTTTTAAGTATACAAATGTTTTATATGTTTTATTGTTGATATTCCTCAAGATGTAATTTACAAGTGGAATTTAATTGATTGATTAGTGCTGTGGCTGGATCTTTTGTTGTTTTATGTGTTGTTGTCTCAATTCTAAATAGCTTTAAATTATTTTACTGAACTTGTTGAGCTGGACTGTAGAGGGTTTTTTAAAAAATAGAATGCTAATTTAGTTTTATAATAAATTGATTTTGCCTGTATATATACTTTATTGTGCACACACCTACATACCACAAGTTCTGGGTGCTATGGCCACAGCTGGCAGACTGAATCTATACAGAGATGGGGTTGTTGATGTCTGTGTATTTGGAAGTGATATGTCACACCTTATATTGTATTCATTTCTCACATCCTCATTACCCCTCCATGATATTTCCTTCTCAATTTGTGGGCACAGTATTGTTTTCCATTTCCAACAGAGAGCAGTACTCAGTCATTTTGGATCTCAGCTTAACCCAAGGAGCCCCCTTTCTGCTGTTTGAATGTGTGGAGCATGTGGTGGGCCCAGTCCATTTCCTTCCTATTTAAGAAAATGGCTAGTTTCCCATCCCCTTCCATTATCTTCCTTCATTTAGGTGAGAACAATTTGCAAAATTTGGATCTTTCAGAGTTGGCATCTGCAGATTTGGCTTCGTTTAAACAGCTTTTCTCTGAGGTTTTTAAAATTTGTTTCAGAATGTTGCCCAGAAGAGTCTGGCACAGTGACTTTTAATCCAGCAAAAGTGAATGAGGGACATTTTTTAAAAAAGACAACAGGAATATTGCACAATGCATTTTGGTCTATAGGGGCATACTGCTTATTGCCGTGATATTTCTTGGAACAGTTTTTATCTATTTAGTTCAGGATGGAGAACCTGCAGCCATCCATAGGTTGCTGGACTCAGAAGGTGGAGGACTCTCATTTGCTGGAGATTTTTAAACAGTGGTTGAATGTCCATCTGCCAAGGATTCTTTAGCTGTGGCTCTTGCATTGCTGGGGGTTGGACTAGATGATCCTTGGGGTCCCTTCCGGCTCTACAAATCTATGACTCCATCAGTCCAGCATGGCTGATGGCCAGGAAACATAGGAGCTGTAGACTAACACCATCTGGAGGACCATAGATTCTCCACCCTGATTTAGGCCCAATGGCATGTATCTTTCTACTGAAGCCTGACCAAACATTGACATCACAGTTCTAGGAAATTGGAGCCAAGGCCTGGCTCTTCCTACCTCTTGCGTGGGTATCTCTGCCCTACATATCACTTAGTTAGAAAGAGAGAGAGAGAAATAGAATGGAGAGAGAGAAATAGAATGGAGAGAGAGAAATAGAATGGGGAGTCAGATTTGACAGTGTTTAACAATTTGGTTCAATTGGATTTACTTCCAGGCTAGGCTCTTTAGAAGCTGTTTTAACCTGAGTCAGGCCATTTGTTTATCTACACTGATCAGCAGCAGCTGTCCAGGGTTTCAGTCAGGAGTCTTTTCCAGTCCTCCCTGGAGATGCCAGGGATTCAACCTGGTACCCTCTGTATACAAAGCACCTATCACTTATTTCCTCCCCTTTCTAAAAATACATATAACAAGCAACCCTCATATACCTCCACCTTAAGAAATAATATTCCATGCATCCGTCACTGAGCTATGACCCTTCCCTAAGCTAGGTGGTTCAGACTATCCAATGAGCTCCAAACATCCAGAAAACGAAACTGTTCCTTCTCGACTAGGATTTGAGCTAATTGTTTAATCTTGCACAAATCTGATGTTTGTCAGATCAATGGCAATTCCATATTACATGCCATACTGGCACACCCTACCCTACTTCTCATGCTGTGAGAAGCACTTCATGCTAGTAAGAATGATCCAGCTAGGCCTCAAGGATGCCAGGAAATTAAAACATCCCTATTATCTAGGGATAGTCTTGTTTTGCAGTGCTGGTCCCCGATAAATCATTGTTCACACTTTTTCATTTCCCTTTGGGTGTTCCTTGTTAATACTTCATTACATCTCATTTTGGCTCCATCCAATGTTTTCTGGCAGTTAAGCTTCTCAGTGGAGCAGGGACTGCCTCTTGCCTCTACTGCACATGCAAAGGCATGAACACTGAAGGACCCTAGAGTGTATACCCCCCATATCACATTTTATGTCTTATGCGGTATATTTTCAAGATATAATAAATTGCAAAGCAATTATGTTTTCCCAGTATGGGTTGTACTGAACTAATTCCACCTAAGCAGTCACGTTTGTCAATTTCAGTTTGTCTATTCCAAACAAGAGTGGCAGTAGATACAGCCATTTATCTTTAACCCAAACCAAATGCTAACAATGACAGCCTCTTGTCTTTTAAAACAGTAGAGGACACTATTGCAGTGTAAGGAATACAATGCACAGATGGCAGAACAGAACTTCAGCAATATGTCGTGGCTGTGGGAAAAGCTTAGGGCAGATCGTGACCTCCCTAAAAGAGGGCATGTGTTGTGGTGAGACATAGAGACCGACCCTCAGTGTTGTGAGTGGGTAAGATTGGTCAGCCACAACACCCGATTGGTAGGTCCCTCATTGTTGGGTTCAATCTGGCCAATGGAGCGCAGTCTAAACAGATCGAGGGACCCATGCACGTGACCCAGAGCGTCCTCTTTTGGCGTGTGCATTCGGAACACCTGCCCACCTCTCCCTATATTTAGGGCATTTTGCGATTGACCTTGCTATGCCATCGTATATCGTCTGTCATTGGGACAGGGGCACGGCAGGAATTTTCCCCATTTGGCTGATTGGCTGTTGCCATTTGGGTTTGGCCTGCCGTGTAGCAAAGCGTCACAACTTGTAAGGTTGCGGATAGGCACTGGTTCAGGTGATAGGGATGGGATAACACTCTCGCCATCCCTATGTGAAGGGTATTCCATTTAAGGAATCCAGAGACTCAAATGGTTTGGCCAACCCCCGAGAGGGGGCTGTGCCCGTGCCTGAGTCCAGGGGGACATCTGGGTGGTGGACATAGCCTGTTCCCGGCTTTCGCCTATCCAGGTGACCCTTGGCTGACCTATTCTGGTGCCCTGGGTCAGCGCTACCTGCAAGGGTGCAGGGAGCTAGTCAAACCAGAGCCTATGCAACCACTCACTTTCTGTAATCAATTAAGTTGTGGCCTATATTCTGTCAAAAACCAAACTAAAATTTGAGTCAAGCGTGATTTTTTTTTGGGGGGGGGGTCTTTGGGTCTGAACATGCAACAATACTTGGAATGAGAATAGGGTGTTACAGATGCCATACGTCTTTTCTGTGGGGCATTGTGATGACTTGTAATAGGCGTAATAGCTAGGGTTGCTGCATAATTTTCAACTCTGTCAAATTTATCAATGGGATCTGCTGTTTAGATCCAACTTGTCCTGCCTGTGGAACAGAATCACAAGTGGTAGGTGCTTTTTTTTTTGCAGCTTTTCGCAGATGTTTTGCAAAGTGTTTCTTTACTGTTTAATGAAGACACTTATTTGAAAATAATAATGCTCTTGTTTTTGTATGTCTTCTAATTATTCTCCACTTGCAAGTATCCACATAGCCTGTGCTATGGGGTATGTGATTTTCCAAATATTGCAGGAACAGGGTAGGACCAAAATGAGATGGGATTGGCTCCCACCCCAAAAAAATTATGAACCAGCTCTATATTGATCATTCCCCAACAGTATCAGAGAAATCCTGGAAGATATGAAGCAAATATTTTCAGGAGGGTTGTGGCATCCTGAAACCTTTTCTATAGCAGCTGTGGAGTGCCTTGAAGCAATTAAATGTGTGAGTGCGTGCATGCATGAAAAAATAAAACCCTAATTAATATTACCTTGGCATTTGTTTTAAACATTACTTCTCAAAAAGCTCTTTAATTACAATATGCTTTTTTATGTTGGTTGAGTTCATTTATATAGGGAATACAATCATTAATTATCATAATTAAGACACCTGAACACACCATGACAGGCATTCCTGGAAACCTGAGCTGTGTCATTGTCTTATCTGTGACAGTTTTGGTCTCCGTCAGATGTTATCAACCATTTTCCTAATCATTAAGAAATGCTTTGCTAATTAGCACATGAAATTCATTCTACATCAGGCTGAATTGAATCAAGACCTATTATCTTGAACAGTGAGACACTTCAAACTTCTCAGTAACAGAGCATGAATACGTTATACAGTTCATACACATTTCATGAACCTCAACATTGCTGTGTCGCCATCCCCTTCTCCTTCCAGAAGCTGTGCTATTAGCTATGCCATTTTCAGGTCACTTAATTTTCTCATACTGCTTAACAGTTGATTAGATGACAAAACTTGAAAATCATATATTAACTCCCCTTTTGCTTCACTTCCCCGACTCCTTTAAGCCTGCTGCATACCTCTCATCAATGCGCTGCAACAAGAGATGGGTACAATCTGTCAATTTTAGTTTCTCCCAGTTTCTCATTTTTTCCCAATCTTAATTTGAGTTCTCTACATTTTCACCTCAGTTTGTAATATTTTTTAAGGGGAAAAAATGCTTCTGGAAATTCATCAGCATTTTAGTGCCGATTTCTCCAAAGACACCTACTTTTGTATGCAATCTTGCCTAACATACACATTTTGGCAATACAAATTCCCCTACTTCCATGTTATTTTAATTAATATGTGTATTTTGTGCACACTTTACCTTAGTATACATGCATGCTTTGTACACATTACTTGACAGGAGAACTGCATTGCAAAATTCAGAGAAGTGCTTGTTTTAGCTTGCATATTGTTTCAGAAAATATGAATTTGGTAGGTTTGCACTTAAATGCAAACTGAATCAAATTTCCACCCTATCCCTAGGCCTGAAGCAACATAGATTTGTAAAGATTTTTTTTCCCTTTAGTGGAAGAAAGGATTGCCCGTCCTCTCCTCTATTTTTCTGACCTGGGGGGCAGAGAAGATAAGAATCTACTAATTGTGGTTTCTCCATTTCTCATTTTTCCAATCTTAAGTTTTGTTTTCCCCATTTTGATATATGTTTCCACATTTTTTCTTTAAAAAATCTGCATCAAAATTCACATTCATGTTTGTTTGCATGTATGCTAATATACACTACTTTTCTATGCAATTTTGCCCAATATAGGCATTTTTGC